>NW_016804163.1:5933968-5940552 GCF_001698545.2 Rhinopithecus bieti
TTAGAGAAATGCAAATCAAAACCACAATGAGGTACCATCTCACACCAGTTAGAATGACGATCATTAAAAAGTCAGGAAACAACAGGTGCTGGGGAGAACGTGGAGAAATAGGAACACTTTTACACTGTTGGTGGGACTGTAAACTAGTTCAACCATTGTGGAAGACAGTGTGGCTATTCCTCAAGGATCTAGAACTAGAAATACCATTTGATCCAGCCATGCCATTACTGGGTATATACCCAAAGGATTATAAATCATGCTGCTATAAAGACACATGCACACGTATGCTTATTGCAGCACTATTTACAATAGCAAAGACTTGGAACCAACCCAAATGTCCATCAATAGTAGACTGGATTAAGAAAATGTGGCACATATACACCATGGAATACTATGCAGCCATAAAAAAGGATGAGTTCATGTCTTTTGTAGGGACATGGATAAAGCTGGAAACCATCATTCTCAGTAAACTATCGCAAGGACAGAAAACCAAACACTGCATGTTCGCACTCATAGGTGGGAATTGAACAAGAGAACACTTGGACACAGGAAGGGGAACATCACACACCAGGGCCTGTTGGGTGGAGGGGAGGGGGAAGGAATAGCATTAGGAGATATACCTAATGTAAATGACGAGTTAATGTGTGCAGCACACCAACATGGCACATGTATACATATGTAACAAACCTGCACATTGTGCACATGCACTCTAGAACTTAAAGTATAATTAAAACAAAAAAAACTCTACAACCTTTTATTTCATCAATATTGAATCAGACCAAGTTCTAGATTCTCTCCCCTATTGCAACAGCCTTTAGTAAAAATCTTTCCTGCTTGACTTTGGTGTAACTTTTGCTTTGGTACTATTAAAAAAGTGATTATAATAAGATTTATATATTATTATTATAACAGGAATGTGGGAAGATCAAATGTTGCAAAGGCTGGAGAACTGCTTCATAAACAGTAAGTGGACACAGAGTTGAAAACGGTGAATTCACAGGAAAAAACAATCCAGAAAATTATTTCAATGTACCAGAAGTATCTTGAGTCCTATCATCTATTAAATATGATGCTATTAATTAACTCTCAGTATCCATCTTGTGTGGAAGGCTTTATTTTGGAAGATTAATTTCAGTGCTCAGGATAGATTTCTTTTCTATGACAAAACAGATTAACAAATATTGATTGTTAAATACAAACTTTTAGTGACCATCATTTAAATATTATTTGGGAAACAAAATAACTTCAGTTGCAACATTATTATTTTAAATATAGCTTCTGAGTGTTAGGAACAACGCAAGGAAAGTTTATAGGAGCAAAAGAACCTCTGTTAATAAGGATTCTATTTTGTTCTTGTAAGGAAAATCCAGTTTTAAATGGCTTAATTAAAATTGGTTACTTTTTACTCACATAGTAAGGCATAGGGCACAGGTCTGGCCTGGGCTGCTTGTTAGCACCAGTGTTCTGATAACATTTATATCTTTCTGCTCCAACATTTATAGCATTTGGCCTTTTCTGATGTATGCTACTTTTTCACTTTCTCAGAGAACAATGGCTGGCCTAACTCTAGCCATGTCTACTTTGCAGACTGAAGGAAGGAAAATTGGTGGGTGAAGGAGAAAACGCCTGTATCGGAAAAGCAAATTCTCTGCTAGTGCTCCCCAGAAAATGTCTGTCCACAAGTAATCTATCCCAAGGGTATCCATAGCAGCAAGAGAGGCTGATAATTCAGATTTTTTCTTTTTTGAGAACAGTGCCACACAGAATAAAATCAGAATTTGGCCAATAAAGATGAATAGGTAAGTAGGAATATACGCCACAACACCTTACAATGCTTCCTAGGATAATATCATGCAGTTATGATCAGTTGTCACACTGATCTCAAATATGTGAGTCAAAAATTAAATGATCTCACCCCAAAGCAACTCATATTGGTTGACATGGTCAAACATTAATTTAGGCACTGAAGGTCAATAGATTCAAAATATTGTCCTTACCTCAGCTTACAAAAAATATTTTTATAATATTATATTAGCAATATCTGCCTGGATGTCCATCATTCAAACATTTTGCATAAGCACATTGATTTAATTCTCACAGCATTCTGTGAGATGAATATCCACCCTTTTTCATAGATGAGGAACTCAATGATTCAGGAAAATATGCCTGTTTATATCATTGTGGTTTTATATTAATCAATTAACCTATGAATTTCTTACCTGATATGGGCAACCGGAGTCATTTATTCAAGATTTTTTAACATTTAACTAAACTTCTAGAACTTTGTGAAGGTTGGCAATGTCAAATAGTTTTTTGAATAATTGAATGAAGCCTGGACAAATTTTACAAAGCCTATCCTAAATGAATAAACATTTGTTTTGCTGAAAGCCCTTTGGCGTATATAAGCATGTGTATGTGTGTACTTATGTTTAGGGCTATGTGTGTGTGTGTGTGTGTGTGTGTGCATTTGCAGATTGTATAAAAAAGAGAGTAGAACAACTCTATGATTGCTAATCCTGAGCTCTTGGTTTATAGCATTTAACGCATCTTACTCCATTAATATAGTTTAGATGTTTGTCCCCTCCAAATCTCATGTAGAAATGTAATCTCCGATGTTGGAGGTGGGGGCTGGTTGAAGGTGTTTGGGTCGGGGGCATATCCCTCATGAATGTCTTGGTGCTGTCCTCTTGGTGGTGAGTGAGTATTTGCAAGACCTGGTTGTTTAAAATGGTAGGTCAACAACATTCATCCCTTGCTCCTGATCTCACCATGTGAGGTGCCTGCTCCTGCTTCACTTTCTGCCATGACAATAATCTCCCTGAGGCCTCACCAGAAGCTCAGAAGATGCCAGCACCATACCTCCTTTACAGTCTGCAGAACAGCAAACCAATAAAACCTCATTTCTTTATAAATTTCTCAGTCTCAGGTATTTTTTTATAACAACACAAAAATGGCTTAAATCACTATCTCTTTCAACCTTTCAATTCTAATCAAAATATTTTCCAAGTGTGTAATTAGTAATATACAGAATATAGCCTATAACATATTAATTTAATAAAATTCTCTAGAATTCTTGATATTATATTGAAAATAGAATTCACTTTTACAATATCACGCAATGCACTTTGATTGTATAGGATATTTTTGTTGTTTTTACTAATTTATATAGGTAATATTGAGAGTTTCCATCCACAATGAAGAACAGAGAGATCTAAGACCTTTTGGAATCTGAAAGCTATTTATTTCAATGGAAAGTAAACTCTGAAGTCTATACTGGAAGTTTTTCCCAGCTAGCTCATGCAAAAAACAATTTATTTTCCTGAAGTTACAGCCTACAATGAAACATTTCAATAGTAAAACTGTAGTGAGGAAGGAGTAAATTTCTTAATAGGGCTGCATAAGTAGGGTATATGCCTAGAGATTTGGAGATATGGGGGCATCAAACTATGAGCAATTTGTTGAATTGCTTCGTAAGGGGTTTAATACTGCATTTAGCAACTAAGAAGCTGGGAGAAAAATTCTAAATTAGATATCTCAAATATGCAATGCAAACATAAAAACTAACTCAGCATTTATGAAGCCACAGTAGAAATTGGCTGAAAAGATGTTTCTTTGTTTCTGAAATATAATAAAAGGATGATAAATCGTGTTTTTTTGTTTTAATAATTTGGGTAAATGACTAACAAAATCATTGTTCCAAAAGCATAGTTCTATTGAGAGAAACACCAGATTGCCTCTAAATTATATTCTCCCCTAATGCCTAATTTGCCACTATTCTATTCATTTGGTATTTCTGTCCCATATTGAGAGACTGTGGAAGTAATACAGGATTGCTGCAAGAATCATCCTAGAAAACATAAAAGATACCTTTATCATTGCAGTGGTCTTTACTGTTAGCTTTACATTTGGCAGGCATTCAAGATTCAAGGTCTTTGCAGAAACAAAAATTCCTCTTCATAAGTTTTCCCACTTTATTCATAAAATAATTTACATTTTTTTTAGGTTTATTCATGTTTTAGGAACTTTTCTGTGACCATCTGGTAGCTAGGAGTAATGTAGTACATTTGTCTCATTAATTCATAGGGACTGGTTCAAATTTTGCTTTAAGGACTATTTTGAGTTTTGACATAGATTTGACTTGGGCTCTACTAAAAGAAAAAATATATATTTTTTAATCTTATTTTTGCTATACATGCTTAAAATACATTTAGTTAACTATTTTGAGTTTCACTTTCTTTAGGTGTGTAAAGGACATGACTGATTCAGTTGTCTTAAGGATATTGTGAGAATCCCTCAGCAAATAACAGATGAATCATATGCTAATGATTTGTGACATTTTCAAAATATTTCTGATTAAATTTTCTTTTTATGTTCGCGTGTGCCACTTTCACAAGTGATCAATAGAAATTACTTTGCATAACTATTCATCAATTTAGTAATATTTAAAAAGCATATGTGTAAAGAACATTGATATTTGGAGGAAAGAACATAAAAAAATGAACACTAATTGTTAACATTAATTATTAACATCATAGGCTGGGCACGGTGGCTCAGGCCTGTAATCCCAGCACTTTGGGAGGCCGAGGCGGACAGATCACGAGGTCAAGAGGTTGAGACCATCTGGCCAACATGGTGAAACCCTGTCTCTACTAAAAATACAAAAATTAGCTGGGTGTGATGGCGCACGCCTGTAGTCCCAGCTATTCTGGAGGCTGAGGCAGGAGAATTGTTTGAACCCAGGAGGCAGAGGTTGCAGTGAGCCGAGATCATGCCACTGGACTCCAGCCTGGAGACACAGTGAGACACCGTCTCAAAAAAAAAAAAAAAAAAAAAAAAAAAAAAAAAAAAAAAATTAACATAATAATTAGAAGATTATGAAGTGAAACTTACCTGTTTTGTTTCAAATAGACATTTGAAGAAAGCAAAGGAAAAGGCAAAATGTCTTAGCTTGTAATCAGACAACCAAGATTTTCCACTCTAGTTCTAATAGATAAAACTTTTATAAAAACTTCTTAATCTTATTAACCTTTATTTAAGTTAGTTTGCCATTTGTAAAGTGAATCTACTGTTACTTCAGCATTCTTGGGAAGATCAACATAAAGTTTAAGAAGACATCCAACAAAATAATTTCATTCTTAACAGAAATGATTAATAAATGAATATTATTTCCATACTTCAATTTAGGGGAAACAAGACAAAGTGGTATATTCTCCTATCTATTTACAATTTTCATGCCTGAGGCTTTATGCCCTCATTTTGATTAATATTTATGGAAGGATTCTGGAAGAGTAACATAAATCACATACCAATAACATTTATCAGACCAGTGAAGCTCAGAATACTTGTTTAATGAAAGCACACAGATCATATTAGACAATGATTTTTTCCATTCTATTTTTAAAGCATATGTAAGATACTAAATTATTGTACAGCACATTTCTAAAGATCAAAAAATTAAAACAGTACTTTGTGAATAAGCATGATCAATCATAACATAATCACAACTAAATTCTTACATTTTCTCTAAGGGCATTCATGATTATTATCAATATTTACTTTTTGCCAGTATTTGAGTAGATTCATTTACCACTTTGGTTACACCCTCATAGATTGAAAACACACAATTCATCTGTGTTCCAGTGATGGTCTTATTCCTTAGTGGTACCTTAATGTTGCTTTTTATTCACCGAAGCCAGTACATCATTATAGCTTACAACCATGCTGTTTTCATTTAAAGATCCTGCCTTAATGTTACTTATACTCATTGTTACAAAACTAAGTTTTACATGGTTGGTTGAAATTTCAGTGCAACATTTGGGGAGAGTGTACAGCACTCCATGTGCGGCAATTGATAAATACCAATTAAGAAAATACATAAAACTTCTGTTATTTTTATGATACATGTTATTCATAATATGAATAACAACATGTTTTAACTTGCATTTGATAAATATTTAAGGAGCAACTATTGTATGTTCAGTTTTTTATATATAATGTAAAATCAATGGATATGAGGCTTTCTATCACAGAAGAGAGTGAATGCAGGAGACAGATATCATACAAATAAATGCATAAATTATCAGTGCAAGTTATAGTAAGTTCTATGAAGAAGAATGGATTGTTTTGAGAAAATAGTAGAAAATAATTGAGAGCAGTGGTCTTAGTGAAAATTATTTCTCTGTGGAGGTGACGTTTGGACCAGGGGGAGAAGAAATGACTTGGGGATACCCAGAAGAGGAACTAATGAAGAGTTCGCCAGCCAGAGTCTAGCTTTGAACAGCCCTGAGCAACTGCCAGAAGGCCAAGGGGGCTGGAGTTAGTGACCATGGAGTGTTTAGTGTGGTGATGGATGGTGAGAAAGGAATGTATATGAGATTAAATCATGTAAGCAGTACTTAGGGGTTCAACTTTTATTGTAGTGTAAATGAAGAAAAATAAAGATTTTAAGCAGGTGAGTGACCTTTATCAACTTAAAATTCACTCATAACAAATGCATCCCTCACATAGCATGGGGCATTTCATCTAACTCGAAAATGTCAATATACGGTTTTTTTGTTTGTTTGCTTGTTTTTTGTTTTCTGTGA
>NW_016804163.1:5940897-5951827 GCF_001698545.2 Rhinopithecus bieti
TTTTTTTTTTTTTTTTTTTTTTTTTTGTAAATACAGACATTTCCCTAAGAAGCGTTATTATGGTGAGAAGGTCTCTTTAGGGTGGGGCGTTCAAATATAGGCTTGACTTCATTCCACTTCATGTTTTTTAAATCAACAGTCAAAGCTTTGAAAAAAATCTGATTCCTCACTTTTGGTCTTTCTCATATTAACCAAACTAAATATTTCATAGATATTGATAACTCTAAATTCACAATACAAAAACATTATTTTCTGTTTAACTTTAAAATATCTAACATTACTTAGTTGCTAATACTCAATTCTGGAAAGTGTCCAACCAACAAATAACACAAAATCTCACCCCAGAATAAAGGGGTAAGTGTTTTGTTTGAAATTATCCTGAAAATATCTTTTTCAAAGTTATACGTAAAATTATACACATTAAACATATCCAAAATTAAGAATATATATTAAATGCTTTGTCTTATTACACCAGAAAAATATGTGGAGCACAATTCTATTGTAGTATAAATAAAATATTTATTTTGCTTAATTCAGAATTGCATTAGCCAGTTGCCTTTGCAATTAGAGTAATGCATAAAATATTTATATATTTTTGCCCTGTTGATATCCCAAAATAAATACATACATGGATTGAAATACATTGTGGGGAAACAAAGTATGATCACCCTGTTGAGAAAAAATCTAGAACTAGAGATAAATTTTTGATCAATGCAAATATTTTTGGAATGCAGTATATTTATGTTCAATTCAATTGCTTTCCTGAGATCAGTCAGCCCTTACTGTTACAATTTCCTTACACAAAGATGAGTTACTACCTGAACCAAAAATTAATTTGCACCTCAAGAAATACAGTAAAGAGAGAGTTACCGATCTGCGAGGTAAGAAATTGCTTAAAGATAGAATAAAAGTGTTAGCTTTCTTTAAAATTGAATTTTCACCTTGCTTCAGCGGGGGTGCAGGATAGGTAATGAGTTCACTCTATTTCATGATTGATGGTGTCTGCACATTTTTTCTATACTTTCCCAAAGAATTTGGTTTCTTATTTTTATAGACATATAGATGGACTCCTGTAGGTGGAGTCAAATGCAGCACAGAAAGTAGCTATTTAAAGAAAGAAAGGTAATTTAATCACTTTATCTGCTCTGTATTCGCTGTTTCTCACCCAACTGCCAATAAGTGACGCAATTAGAGAACAATCTTTAGGCACCACTTTACAGGTGCCACCAAAAAGTCACAATTTGTTGCTGTTATAATCTGCTGCTGAGTTTGAACTGGCATGTTGGATCTAAAACATTCCACTGCCCTTTTTCCATAATTATTACTTTTCCTGGGGGTTTTGAGGTGGGCCTTAATTATGTGCTGGATTGAAGTCAAAAAATGCTTATATAACCCAGTAGTTTATAAGCAGATCAGCAGCGGTGCAGCACTGAATATACTGGGCTGTTCCAAAAACAGGGAGTATTAATTATGGGGGCATTGGTTTCACTAGGGTGCTGTGCAAAGTAAGCAATGAAATCACTGGACAAGAGATTAGAGGATCAGTAAAATGCTTAGGCACATAAACCTACTTAGCCTACAACCGGGCTGTATTCCTGCCCCTGAGTGCTGGCAGTACGTGTAGTTATTCCATTCTCTTTCCAGTTACATTCTTAAATTATAATTGGTTTGGCATATCTAAAGGTGTAATCCCTCGTTTATCTGACATACGTTGTCACCAACTAAGTGTTCTGGGCACTGATCATGATACCAGGGAAATAGTGATAACATTGCAACACACACACACACACACACACACTTCAGAGTCCTGTGCAACAGAAATGTTTTTATAAAATGGGTCCTATATAATGTTATGAACTTTTTCTTATGACATGTTAAGACTTTGAAAGGAAAATAAAGAAGGAAAAAAGGAAGAAAAGAACAATGACACCTATCATCATGATTACTTGATAAAGAAAAAAAGCACTTTAATAATAACAAAATTGAGAAATAAATTAGTTAAGAATGAATAGTAGTGCATTTTATCTCCAAATGTGGCTTTACGAAAACTACTTAAGTTGCTTTCGATATTTTCTTTCTCTGCAAAACAATAATAACTTTGACATAAATTCTTAAATGTCTGTATATCAATTTTTTGTGAAACACCAGTAAAGAGAGAGACAGAAAATAGTGACAAGCAACCTATTCAAGAAGGTGGTTTTGAATCACACTGGACAGACAATGACAGTCTACAGAGGTGAGAGAATATTTTCAGGAAAAAGTGTAAAAGAGATAGAAGCTTTGATTTGAAGTTTGAATATGAGTTAATGAAAAATCGGATGGTAGCATGCGTTTTCCAGGCAGGGTATAGAAAATCAATTTGCACATAAAGAAGCATAAGCAGGCACAGTGCACTTGGGAAATGTAAATAGCTCTGGATAAGTCGGATACAGGTTGCATGTTTGGGAGAACTGAGAAAGACAGAGTAATCACTGGGCCTGGAAACTCATGGTACACAAGGTTTTGCATATGATAGATATTTTGTATTAAATACTATGTGGAGTACAAAGTATGATCACTTGTTGAGAAATAATCCCCAACTAGAGATAAATTTTTGAACAATGTAAACATTTTTGGAGTCTGGTATATTTACGCTCAACTAGTCAGTAAAACTTTTAACTTAATTTTCAAAATTCACTTAAAATCCTTCACTACGGTCTGATGGATAAAAGCTTTTAAGTAAGAAGATATTATATCAGAAGGTATGTGATCAAGAAGACAAAGATACGAAAAAACATAAAGGAGAGTTATTAATCTGATGAACTCTCCCAAGATACAGAATTTAACAGACTGGCAAGAAACACAGGAGATTATGTAAACACAGCATAGGATAATTCCTAGAGGAAGGCAAAATGATGGCCCACATCCAAGATCTAGAAATACAAGAATTGTCATGGCACATGGTGAAAGATGAGGTTAAGGGCTGAGAGAAGTAGGCATATTAAAGTGAATATAATATGTAAGGCCAAATAACACATTGTCCGACAAAGACATAAGGAATATGCTGGAAAAGCGAATGGTTCTGCTCTGTCACAAGGGCTGATGTTAGGAGATTCTGTTTATGGTTGTTAGCAATAGGGATGATTGTCTCCCTCCAAAAGTAGAGGCCTGGAGTGACAGGGAACCTCCAACTCCCAGTGAACACAATTATCTATGAGTGGAAAGATCTGCAGACGTGCCAGGAGGCAACTGTAGACTGTGATGAAGATAAAAATAGAAGATAGTTCTTTGTGGGGGGGCAATATAGATGGGCTCCTCAATCTTTAAAATTAAAATTGAGCATGAGGAGAACAATTACCCCATATACAAAGTTGCAGTTCCCTTCCCAGTTTTCAGACCTGTTCCAGTTTTCAAACCAGGACCTACTGACTGAAAGCAAAAGTAGGCCCAGAATGAAGGAAACTGAAGTACCACATCAATTGTATGTGATGATGATTTATCCAGACATTCCTCAAAGGGATCTCTGGACATTTTCTTAGTTAGCTGTGCACTGGGAAAACAGAAATACTCAAACATTTTGAAGACTCTTGAACACAGGTTTAGAGTTGACAATAGCAGAGACTCCAAGTGTCATCATCATCATCATGCTCCCTTCTCAGATATTGGGGGCATACATATGAAAATAATAAATGGACTTGATGTGGTATGACTCTGTGTCCCCACTCAAATCTCATGTTGAATTGTAATTCCTACGTATTGGGGAAGGGACCTGATAGGAGGTGACTGGATCATGGGGACGAATTTCCCCCTCCCTCTTTTCATGATGGTGAGTGAATTCTCATGGGATCAGATGATTTAAAAGTGTGGCACTTCCCTCCTTATTCTCTCTCTCTTGCCACCATGTAAGGTGTGCCTTGCTTCCCCTTCTCCTTCCACCATGATTATAAGTTTTCTGAGGTCTCCCAAGCCAAGTGAGACTGTGAGTCAACTAAACCTCTTTTCTTTATAAATTGCCCTGTCTCAGGTAGTTTTTTATAGCAATGTGAAAACTGACTAATATAGGAGTCCAGAGCCATGCTAACTTCGTGATGGACCTACTCTCTAGTAGTTACTCCCTGATCCTCCAAACTGAAATAGACAAGTAGATGTTTGGCATAGTTCCTAGGCTGTGTAATATCCTTGTCCTGTGGAGTAAAAGCTTCTATGGTAAGAAAAAAACGTAAAGCCTCTGAAATCTCACTCTCTCTGTATAATAAGTCAAAAACACTATCATATCCCAGGAAGGAATTTTTTAAAAGTATGTATAATTCAACTCTAAAAGGTGCATAACTAAATATTCAGTCTATTTTAATTTAATTCGCCAATCAAAACTCTGAAGGATCAGACAGATCGTAGAAGATGTGAGTGGACTCTTGTCAACTTAACCAAATAATAGCCCTAACTGTAGCCACTATATCAAATGCAGTATCTTTTCTGAAGCATATAAACAAAATTTCAGGTGCATGGTATACAGCCATTCATCTGGTGAATGTGTCCTTTTTAACTTCTATAAGAATATAAAATTAGATACATTTCACTTTCATATATAAATGACAATAATATATCCTTAAAGTTTTGCCCCAGAGGAGGTTAACTTTGCCACCCCATCATAATATAAACTCATGAACTCTAGATCATCTGTACATCCCACAGAGAATGACTCTGGTGTATTATCTTGATTATCTCATACTAATCATATCAGGTAAGCAAGAAGTGACCAGCACATTGTGGCCTTAGTGCAACACAAGCATTTTCTGATGGTAGGATATAAACTTCATTAGAAACCCCATGAAAACTCAGTCTCATTATAGCATCAAAATTTTAGAAATCCACTTTTCTAAGCCATAGCAGCACTTAATATTTAATAAATTAATATTAAATAAATTATTAAATAAATTAATAATTAAATAATAAAATATTAAATAAATGAATATTTATATTATATAATGTAAAAGTATATATAAGTATATAATATAAATGTATTATATTAGTTATACATTAAATATATAGTTTATATCACATAATATATATTTATATTATATATTTATATTATACATAAGTATATGTATAATACATAATGCATATAATGTATACATTATATATGAATTAGGAAGGGAAGTGCTGTCATACACATGCGTGCATGCACACGCACACACATATATATATAAATTTTGTGCCTTCCACCATGAAACCATGAAGAAGGGGCACCATCTGTCAGTTCCTTTTGGCTTCTGAAGAAAGCATGCTCTAGACTTTATACTGCTTCTCTATGCCATAGAGCTGGTGAAACAAAAGGCTAGCAAGTTTGTTTAATGCCTAGCAGATTACAGTGTCATGCAGCAGTCTATTCTATAGTGCCAGTCCTGCAGCTTGTGCCTTATTTCCCAGCAGGCCCAATCCTATGACAGATACCAGTCATAGAAAGACAGAGATTCTGTAAGTTATGCCATGTCTCAATAGGAGAATTACAATGTACACCCCTAATTTTGTGGAGCAAAGTCATGCCATCTGAAGCAGAGATTTATGAACCTTTTGAAAAACAACTCCTGGTGTGTTACTGGGACTGGCTAGAGATGGAGCCCCTGATCATGAGACACAGAATCCCCAAAGCCAGATATCTAGGATGAGCCACATTCTGTCTGACCCACCCAGTCATAAGGTTTGTTGGATCAGTCACAATCTAACGTAAGAGGGGAATGGCACATCCACGTCTGATCATGATGAGGGCTGTAGAACACATACACACTGCAAGGGACATAGCCCAGGGCAATATACCACACACCACTCTTGAGTCAGTGCCTCTTCTCCTCAGTCATCCTAGGAAGCTAAGGGATCTCTAGGACTAGCTGACAGAGAAGAAATAAAATTGCAACTCATACATGAGCCTGTCATTTTGGAATGTGGGTGCAAGTGGAAAAATGGATGATAGCTGTACATGAGGCTCGCTCAGAGGTAACCACTAAAGGCAGAGTTGAGGAAACGTTTTTCCAGTGGAGAGAGATCAAGGTAGTATATCTGGTGCACTTTGTGTAGAAATAGAAATGACTTTAGTTTACTCTTTGTATGAATTCATAGGCGGTGGAAAATACCTTGACCAGAGAACCTGGAATGAGAATAATTGGAAAACTGGGTAAAAGGAGGTTTCAGCTGGAGATAGTTAGCTTGATATATGGTAACAAACAGGATGTTGGAAGATCTTTCCATTTAATGTTCATGCTTAGTAGAAAGCATTCATCATGAAAGAAGCACTGAACAACCAGATAGATAAAAATAACTTGGCTGCTTGTCAGCACCCCACATCTGTCACTGGCTGTCCCAGTTGTGAGACAATGGGCATATGAATGAAGTAGACATGGTGGCAGTAATGAAGGAAATTCTTGGTGTCCACTTATGAAGTCTGCTTTAGCTGTTGTCATCACTGATTCTCTAACTTACCATCAATCAAGATCAAAACTAAATTCTTGATATTGGACACTTAGTGATGACAGCAGTTAAATTAGACTTGGTAATTGGGAACCCACATAGCATTCATTGTAAGACAAAGTGTCCACTCTCCAACAGAGGAAAGATGGACATGCACCCAAGAAAAATGGGATTCACTAGTCATATTACAAACTGCAACCCCAGAAGCGACCACACTCATAGTGTTAGAACTGCCTTTTAAATGCACATCTAAAGTGACAGCTTGGAAGAAATACTTTGATTGAAGCGTCATCCTGAAAAATATGGTATATACTTTAAATTGTATACCTTTACATGGTGTTGTGTCAAAATGTAGACTACATGGATCTGGGAAACAAAGATAGAAGTGGGAGAAGCCTAGCTTACCATCACTTGCTATAGCATGCTTGGAGATTTTGTGTTTTCTTTCATTCCAACATTGTGCTCTATGGGCAAAGATGCTTATTTCCTAGTAGAAAATGCTTCCAGTAGGAAACACAGTAAAACATCTATTGAAATAAAAGCTAAAAATCCTTCCTGAGCACTTCAGAATCTTGATAGCAAGGGATGACCAAGCAAGAAGAGTGGTCACTGTATTGGCAGGGGTAATTGACCGCGCTATTTAGGAGGAAATATGGATGTTTTTAAACGATAGGTACTAGAATGAATATAGTTGGCATAAAGCAATTCACTTGGGTGCCACTTGGCTACCAACTCCTTATTCAATTTTAATAATAAATAAGCATCCTCTTTGACCTAAGAAATACCTATAGCCAAGGACTCAGAACTCTCAAGGATGGGAATCTGGGTCACATCTCCAGGTAAGCAACCAAGAAAAAGCAAAAGTGGTAGCTGTGGTTGGAGAAAAATTAGACTTGATAGCAGAGGAAATGAGATGATAAATATCAGCTGTTTCCCCTAGAGTGTGCAGCAGTAAGAGCATTACTTTTTCCCACAAACACTTTAAATTTCCTGCAAGAAAAAAGGCTCATCAGATTTAGAGGAGCTGCTCTTGGGATTTACACAAAAACAGCACTAGACAGCACTAGGAACAGACCATGAGGACGCTAGTGTGCTGCCCAGATTTCATTTGAGGAATAAAAACTTATTACCCCACCTACTGGCAGTGCTGTGGACAGACAACTCTCAGCTCCAGGGATGAACTGGGCTGAGGAGCTTCTATTTCAGGTCACACAGTGGGTGTAGGTTAAAAGCCAAGCACTCTCACCAGAAGTTATGTTTCCAAAGCGTTAATCGTTCCTCAAAATTCCCCACAATGTTGACTGAAACTTCCTTTAAGACTGCATCACAACTCAACCTCACTCTGCCAAAACCTGCTTCCTTCTCTTTCCTTTTGTGCCAAACTTCATATGACAGCTTGCTTTCAAGGAACCTAAGCTGCAATAGTACAAGAAAGTAAAATATGAGGGCATGGCGTGCAGTGGCCTATATTATATAGGGTGTTCAAGAAAGGATATATGCTCACTGTGGTGACTGTAAAATTTCAACATTTTTAATTTAAGCATAAAGTATTAGATCTATAAGTTATAAAAGTATTAGATCAAAACCAGGAATGTTTTTAAAAATCATTATCACCTTTGGGCAGAAAGGGATATTACGATACAAAATGTAAAAGACATAAAAGGTTGGTGAAATTAACTGCACAAAATGGAAAAGAAAGCAAAATATTAATATAAAAATGACTCTGTTGATGCAATAAAATGCAAACTTTAAAAGGAAAAAAGTCTTCCTCCCCATCAAAGAGAAATGCCTTTTGTTTATATAGAGGTAGTGCTGACAGTTTAATAAAATAGAATAGAGATGATTGATTGGAGAAATCCTTAAAGTCTGTCTCAGAAACTTTGTTGGGAGAGAGTGAAAACAAAAGAGCCTATGATTCATGACTCTTGCCTTAATTAATAACTACAGAAGTACAGAATTTTATTACTTACTTTTTTTTGGAGAGGAGAGGGAGAACATATCGACATGCTCATTTTGACAGACATTTGATAGACTCTTGAAAATAGATTCCTGGTAAACACTTGAATGTACAGATTTGGAGCTCAAGAAAGTAGCATGACCTTGAGGGGAAATACAGTACTGTGGTCAAAATCATGAATTTGGTTATTGGAACCATATCCTGGCACCAACAATCCATAGCGCAAGTGACTTAGCCCTTCTTTGCCTCAGAATTTTTATGTCTAATAAGGAAATACTAATGTTTACCTTAAATTTCATTACAACAATTATGATTAAATAGATATAAAGTGCTGAAAGAAGTATCCAATATAGAGTAAACATGGTATGCACATTAACTATATAAATACTAGAATTATCAGCATATGGATAGTTACTTGATCACTGAAGGTACTCATAAGAATAAGATAGAATGAAAGGAGAATAATTCTGAGTATGAAGGTTTTAAGAAATTTATAGGTTACTTAGCAGTCTTAAGTACTGAGAAGAACTATTAAGTTAGAAAAAATCTGACCAATGGAATACAACAAACCTGTGCAAATATTTAAGTACCACAGCCTTGGAGTTCTCAGGTAAGGTAAGAACTAACAGTCATTTACAGGATTTAATATATATTTATCCTCAGTATTGTAACTCTACATATGCTCCATTAGGAATTTGGATCACTTTTAAATAATACCACAAATCAGTGCGTTTGAAGGACAGTTGCGCCTCTGAATTATGCTTTATATTTCTAACCCAACCATATTCAGATATGCACATTCCTAATCTTCAAAACAATATATGAAGATTACTAGAAAATGATAAATTGAAGTAGAGAAGGAATATATCCTGATGTTATTATTCAGAAATTACGTTAACCACTTTATCATTTTGAAAGAAAATAATTCACCACCAAAGATAAGTGGACTTTTTCCCTTAATCCAATTGCTAAATGTTAACAATTATTTTCTGAATGTCTTTGTAAAAGCTTAATACTTGCCGGGCGCGGTGGTTCACGCCTGTAATCCCAGCACTTTGGGAGGCCCAGGCGGGAGGATCACGAGGTCTGGAGATGGAGACCATCCTGGCTAACACGGTGAAACCCCGTCTCTACTAAAAATACAAAAAACTAGCCGGGCGTGGGCTGTAGTCCCAGCTACTCGGAGGCTGAGGCAGGAGAATGGCGGGAACCCGGGAGGCGGAGCTTGCAGTGAGCCGAGATCGCGCCACTGCACTCCAGCCTGGGCGACAGAGAGAGACTCCGTATCAAAAAAAAAGAAAAAAGAAAAAAAAAAAGCTTAGTACTTAAGACTGCAGATGCAGTGCCTATGCTTATTTACAGAAAATGAAGTGTAGTAATTGCATGGTATACACATATCTATGACTTCATTCTCTCCAATAGCCCACTTTACAGTAAAAATAGGCCATATCAAATTATAAGTAGAATTATTTGTAATTTCCAGTAAAAGAACAATTTTCCCCTGTGAATAAGCCTTGTAAAACCTCGTCAAAGATACCTTAATTTTACATTTATAAATTTAAGATTAAAAGAGGATTTTAAAAGAAATAAAATTATTCATAAATTTTTATTTTATTTATATTTTGAGATGGAGTCTCTCTCTGTCACCCAGGCTGGCGTGCAGTGATGTGATCTCGGCTCACTGCAGCCTCTGCCTCCCCAGTTCAAGCAATTCTCCTGCTCAAACCTCCCAATTAGCTGGGATTACAGGCACCTGCCACCATACCTGGCTAATTTTTGTATTTTTAGTAGAGACGGGGTTTTACCATGTTGGCCAGGCTGGTCTCGAACTCCTGACCTCAAGTGATGCACCTGCCTTGGTCTCCCAAAGTGCTGGGATTACACGCACGAGCCACCGTGCCCAGCCGGAAATAAAATTCTTGATTGTTTAATATGCATAAGATTATTTAGTTAAACTAAGTAATTATACAATTTATATTATATATATATAAAACATATATATGTATAATCATATATAAGTATAACTACATACACACATACATATATAAATGATTACTATATATTATTATAATGATTAAATGATTATTGTAAATGTATCATTATTTACTTTGACTAATTGCAGTCTTAAATATTTTATCAGTTTCTCTAATGCTCTGATTCTTAGTTTTCTATTTACTCTTCTAATGATGTTTCAGAGTTGGAAGCTTAATCCATTTCTATTGCTAATTCATTAATAAATGTATGTAAAAATAACATACCTCTAAATCAGGAACCAAAGACAAGTAGTTATTTGTAATGTTTTCGTTATAAAATAGTTACAAAATAACTTAAAATTTACATTTTGATTTTCCCTTTACTGTTGAGTTATTAAACGAACTCTGCTATTTGTTTTTTGTTTTAAATTTTCATGACATAAATTGACTGGTTATTTGTCAAAGACATCTCCTCTTCCCCCCAGAATGTGGCTAGATGACATTTCCCAATCTGCACTGCAGTTAGAAGTGGTGGAAGACTTAGTCAATAGAATGTGAA
>NW_016804163.1:5954390-5965015 GCF_001698545.2 Rhinopithecus bieti
ATATATATATAAAACATATATATGTATAATCATATATAAGTATAACTACATACACACATACATATATAAATGATTACTATATATTATTATAATGATTAAATGATTATTGTAAATGTATCATTATTTACTTTGACTAATTGCAGTCTTAAATATTTTATCAGTTTCTCTAATGCTCTGATTCTTAGTTTTCTATTTACTCTTCTAATGATGTTTCAGAGTTGGAAGCTTAATCCATTTCTATTGCTAATTCATTAATAAATGTATGTAAAATAACATACCTCTAAATCAGGAACCAAAGACAAGTAGTTATTTGTAATGTTTTCGTTATAAAATAGTTACAAAATAACTTAAAATTTACATTTTGATTTTCCCTTTACTGTTGAGTTATTAAACGAACTCTGCTATTTGTTTTTTGTTTTAAATTTTCATGACATAAATTGACTGGTTATTTGTCAAAGACATCTCCTCTTCCCCCCAGAATGTGGCTAGATGACATTTCCCAATCTGCACTGCAGTTAGAAGTGGTGGAAGACTTAGTCAATAGAATGTGAAGGATGGTGGCATGTTTGTCTTTCAGGTCTGGTTTACAGAAATCTCCCTTACACTGAGTTTGTTAGGACTGGCATCAAACAGTACAAACTGGGTGGCCTAAGACAGAGAGAGGGAATGAAAAGGGTTTGTTTTATGGGTACAAAAATACAGTTAGATAGAAGAAGTAAGATCTAGTGTTTGATAACATGATAGGGCAACATTAGTCAACAATAATTTATTATATATTTCAAAATAAATAGAAGAGAAGATTGGAATGTTCCCCACACAAAGTAAACATAAATGTTTGAGGCAAAGAATAATCTCAATTACCCAGATTTGAACATTACACATTTCATGATTGCTTCAAAATATTACATCTACCCAATAAATATGCACAACTATTATGTATCCATAACAATTTAAAAAATAATGAAGAAGAAAGAAAACAACAGAAACTTATTACCTCACATTTATAAAGACTAAACTTCTAAAATCCAGGTGCCTGCAGAATTGGTGCTCCTGGAGGACCTGAGAAAGAATCTATTCTGTGCCTCTCTTCTACCTGTGGGCGGTGGCTGGCAATGCTTGACATCCTTGGCTTGAGAATGTGTGGCTCCAGTCTCTGTCCTCATTTCATGGCATTGTCCCTATGTACATATCTGCATCTCTTTGCCTCTATTTTAAGCAATCCTATTGGATCAGGGCCCAGTCTAATCCATCATAACCTCATCTTAACTTGATTACATCTGCAAAGGCCACTTTCAAGTCATGTCACATTCATAGAAATTGTGCATTAGGGCATGAACATATCTTTCAGGGGAATGCAGTATACTCCACAACACTCAGTTCACTGTATTCTGCCCACTTTTATCACTTGAGGCTGAAGGGCGAAGGAATGTGCGAGGAACTTGTCGCAAGTGTCAGAGCAAGGTTTTATTGTTATGTGATGTTGTACGTTATACTGTATTATGACATATTATGTTGTTATTTTTCACATTTTCTATATTTAATTTTGTCTATTTGATCTGTTAGTTTCTGTGAAAAGCTACTGAAATCCACCCTTTATGTTTCTGGTTTTGTTCACTTCTGCTTATTAATGTCCAGTTTGCTTAATAGATTTTGATGCTATCTGATGTCAAAAAATATTCATGATTGCTTTATCTCTGTGAGTGACTGTATATTTTATTAATATGCAACTGTGGTAGATAACTGTGCTCATCAAATAGCTGGTTATTAACTTCTGCTAGCCATTTGAAAATGTGCTTTTCTGCTTTCTTAAATATGACTTGCTTTAGCCAACCAAATAAGAAAAATGTGACACATTTCACTTCTGCGTGGAAGTGTTTATGGCTGGTGCATGATTCCCTGTGTTCTCTTCCACTATTGAAACACATGCTAGCATCGAGTGCTGAATGCAGCAGCATAATTCATTAGAATGAACCTTACTACCTGAGCGAACTTATCTTCTCAGCCAACACACATTGGGTCTGTAGAGTCAGCAAGAAATAAATCTTTGCTGAGTTCTTCCAACCTGTGGAAATTCTGGGATTCCATTTTATTTCAGCACAAAGCTTATCATGAAGGATATCATAATCACCATTTTACTGCTATTAACATGCTTTGCCTTAAGTTTATTTTATTCTATTTTAACTACACTACATCAACCCTCTTTTAATTTGTGTTAGAGTGGTTAAGATTTTCCACCACTTCTTACAGTCATTTCTAATCACCATATTTTAGTGTTACTCTTAAGAAAAAGTACACAGTTGGGGTCTTTTTCCCTGATTTTAGTAGTCCATCCTTTACTAGGTAAGGTTAATTCATTTACAATCATCGTCATTGATACATTTGGATTTATTTCTGCCATTTTAGTTGGCTTTACTGCTAACAATTGCTTTTCTTTACTACTTGTGTTCCTCTTTTCATTTTGTAATTACTAATTTTAATATATTTTATTTTATTCCTATTACATGTGGTAGATGTTGTTTCCATTTTAAGAAGAAACATTTTGATGTTTTAATTTTGCCAAAATATTTCAACAGGGTGCCAAATTGTTAAAATTCCAAGTCTTGTTTGTTTGTTTGTTTTTTATTAATTTCAATTTTTAAGTTCTGGAGTACTCGTGCAGGATGTATAGTTTGTTACACAGGTAAAAGCAAATGCCATGATGGTTTGCTGCACCTATCAGCCTATCATCTAGCTCAGCCTGCATTAGCTATTTTTCCCAATGGTCTCTTTCCCAACCCCACCCTCGAACAGGCCCCAGTGTGTGTTGTTCCCCTCTCTTATCCATGTGTTCTCATTGTTCAGCTCTCGCTTTCACAGAAAATAAAAGACAAGCAGGGTTTACCAACTAGACCAAGAAATTGGATAATAGTGAGAAAATAAAATGTTAGTTAGAAGTTTCACATCACACTGTAAATAAAATTGTTACTATTAATATTTTAGATACAATTGTTATTCGTATTCATGAAATACATGTGTGTATCTATAAATCTCTATATCTATATCTATATATATAGAGAGAGGTTGGTTTCGTCAGCTATCTAGACCAGTTGCAACATTCCTTTAAGCCAATGCCTAATCCATAGCATCGCCTTAATTCTCTGCAATTCTATTAAGACTGAGAGAAGTGAAGACATGCAGAAGAAACGATATATATTCTTGTTCATATATATAAACGTTTACATATCTATACACACATATAATATATAGAGACAGCTATGTCTATCTATATGTATCTGTCTCTAAATATATACATATTTAGAAAGGAATTTAATACATCTATTTTATTAAAATGTATAATTATTTTGCATATATTATATATTTTATATCTATTTGTACATAAATATATATTTATTTCATATATATCTTATATAGAGAGAGATTTAATAAAATGAGAGAGATAAAAATGAAGTATTTTATTGTACTTTGCTTTATTGTGCTTTACAGATTGTGTATTTTACAAATTGAAGATTTGTAGCAGTTCTATGTCAAACAAGTCTATTGGTGCCAGTTTTCCAAAAGTATGTGTTCATTTCATGTCTCTGAGTCACATTTGGATAATTCTTGCAATACTTCAAACTTTTTTTATTATGATATATGTTATGGTAATTTATAATCTGTGATCTTTGATGTTACTATTATAATTGTTCTGGGGCCATAAACAGCACCCGTATAAGACTGTAAACTTAATGGATAAATGTTGTATGTGTTCTGACTGCTCCAGTAACTAGCCATTTCCCCATCTCTCTACCTCTCCCTGGGTATCCCTATTCCCTGAGACACGAGAACGTTGAAATTAGGCCAATTAATAAATCTTCAATGACCTCTAAGTGTTTCAGTGAAAGAATCTCACACCTCTCACTTTAAAACAAAAGCTCGAAATGATTATGCTTAGTGAGAAAGTCAGGTCAAACCCCAGATAGGCCGAAAGCTAGGCCTCTTGTGTCAGTTCGCCAAGCTGCACATGAAAAGGAAAAGTTCTCTTTTTTTGTTTGCATTTCCATTTGGGAAGTTTCTATTGGCATATCTTTCAGCTCATGGATTCTTTCCTTGGCCATGTACAGTCTGTGGATGAACCCATCAAAGACATTCTTCATTTCTGTTACAGTGTTTGCGGCTTCTATAATAGCATTTCCTTTTGATTCTTTCTTAGAATGTCCATTTCTCTGTTTACGTTGTCCATCTGTTTTTGCACATTGTCTATATTTTCCAACAGCAACCTTTAGCAATGATTAATCATAATTAGATTTAATTTCCCAGTCTGATAGTTTCAAAAATTCGTCTACCCATATCTAATCCTGCTTCTAATGCTTGCTTGTATCGTCTTCAAAAAAAAAGAGAATCAAAAAAAGGAACAGAATATTGAAGAACTACGAGACAATTACAAACACAAAAGGTATAACATACACATAATGGGAATACTAGAAGAATAAAAAAAGAAAGGAGTAGAAAAATTACTTGAATATTTGAATATTTGAAGTAATAATGACTGAGAATTTTCCAAAACTAATATCAGGAACGAAACCACAAATCCAGGGAGTTCAGAGAATATGAAGCAGAATAAATACCAAAAGTCTACACCTAGCTATATCATATTCAAACTACAGAAAATTAAAGACAATACCAAAATCTTGAAAAAAAAAAAGAAAGAAAAGGAAAAGTTCTTGAAGATAATCAAAATAGCTATTCCTGTGAACACATGAATCATAAGAAAGCAAAACAGTCTCATTACTGATAATGCAGAAAGTTTTAGTGGTCTAGATAGTTCAGACCAGCTATAATATTCTGTTAAGCCAGAGCCTAATCTATAGCATAGACCTAGCTCTCTTCAATTCTATGAAGGCTGGGATAAGTGAGGAAGCTCAGAAGAAAAGTTTGAGAGTGTAGCAGAGGTTAGTTAAGGGTTAGGGAAAGAAGCCACCTCCATGACATAAATGTGCAAGGTGAAGCAGCAAGTGCTGATGTAGAAGCTGCAGCGAGTTCTCCAGAAGATCTAGCCAAGATAAGTGGCAATGGTGGCTACATTAAATAAGAGATTTTCAGTGTAAACAAAACAGTCTTGGCCAGGTGCGGTGTCTCACACCTGTAATCCTAGCACTTTGGGAGACTGAGGAGGGCGGGTCACCTGAGGTCGGGAGTTCGAGACTGATCAGCCTGGCCAACGCGGTGAAATCCCATCTCTACTAAAAATACAAAAATTAGCCGAGCATGGAGGTGCATGCCTGCAATCCCAGCTACTCAGGAGGCTGAGGCAGGAAAATCCCTTGAACCCAGTGGGTGGAGTTTGCAGTGAGCTGAGATAGTATCATTGCACTCTAGCCTGGGTAACAGAACAAGACTCCATCTCAAAACAAAAACAAGAACAGTCTTGTAATTGAAGATGCCATCTAGGACTTCATAGCAAGACGGAAGCTAATGACTGACTTTAAGGCTTCACAGGACAAACCGACTCTCTTGTTAGGAGCTAATGCAGTTTGTGACTTAAGTTGAAGACAATGCTCAATTATCATTCTGAAAATTGTAGAGCCCTTAGGAATGATGCTAAATCACCTTTGTGCTCTATAAATGGAAAAAAAAGGTCTGGATGATAGCATATCTTTCATAGCATGGTTTAATACATATTTTAAGCCCATTGTTGAGACCTACTGGTCAGAAAAAAAATATTTCTTTCAAAATGTTACTGTTCATTGACAATGCACCTGGTTACCCAGGATCTCTGAAGGTAAGAAGTTTCATGTTATTTTCATGCCTGCTAATATAACATCCATTCTGCAGCCAATGGAACAAGGAGTAATTTTGACTTTCAAGTCTTATGATTTAAGAAATACATTCTGTAAGGCTACAGCTGCTATAGTGATTCCTCTAATGAATCTGGCCAAAATAAAATGATAGGCTTCTGAAAAAATTTCACCATTCTAGATGTCCTTAACACCATTTGTGATGCGTAGGAGGAGATCAAAATATCAACATGAACAAGAAGTTGGAAGAAGTTGATTCCAACCCTTATGAATGACTTTAAGAGGCTCAAAAATTCAGTGGAAGATGTAGTGGGAATAGTAAGATAACCACAATCAGAAGTGGAGCTTGAATATGTGACTGAATTACTGTAATTTCAAGATAAAACATTCATGGATGAAGAGTTGCTACCTATGGATAAGCAATGAAAGTTGTTTCTTGAGATAGAATCTACTCCTAGTGAAGTTGCTGTGAACATTGTTGAAATGACAACAAAGGATTTAGAATATTACACAAAATTAGTTGTTAAAGCAGCAGCAGCTTTTAAGAAGATTTACTCTAGCATTGAAAAAAGGTCTACTGTGGGTAAAATGCTATCAAAAAACATCATGTACTACAGAGAAATCTTTTGTGAAAGAATGCAACAAGCTCATCATTGTCTTATTTTAAAAAATTGCCACAGTTATCTCAAGCTTCAGCAACCACCACCCTGATCAGTCAGCAGCCATCAACATTAAGGAAAGATTTTCCCAGCAAAACATTTTTATGACTCTCTGAAGGCTGAGATGATTATTAGCATTATTTTGGAAAAAGGTAGTTTTAATTAAGGCATGTGCTTTTTTACACATAATATTATAGCACATTTATAGACCATAGTATCATGTAAGCATAACTTTTATATGCACTAGGAAACCAAGAAATTTGTGTGACTTGTTTTATTGCAATATTCACTTTACTGTGGCTTTTTGGAACCAAACCTACAAACTCTCTGAGGGAATAAGGGATTTAGTCTTTGTATTTAAAAAAAAAAATCTTTATTTTGGCTTCTTCATTTATTTAATGACAATTCAGCAAAATAGATAATTTTAGGTTGGCAGGTCTTTGATGATAATGCTATTTCATTAAAGTTTCACTCATCTCATTGTTATAAGAAGTTGGTGTGGGGATATCATAGCATCTATAATTATTTTTCCCTCTTAATCAACCAGACTTATATTCACTGAAATAATCTGGATAATCTATTTTATTCTCAATTGCAATATTCAATTATATTCCAGATGATAAGATCATTATTAGGATGGACTGCTAATACACAGGGAGAGATGAACATACAAGCAAAGGCATACCATGTTATTGTGACTGTAACAGACGATAGAGTTTAGAAAGGAAAGAAAATGCCAGAAAAACCAAAGTGGAACCTGTAGCAGTTGACAGTGTCCTACCCATTTGCATTCACACTCCACATGTCGATATGCATATGTCTGACATCAACTGCTTTAGAAATTTTTCTGGAACCCAATCTGGCTTTGCCACCTAGAGATCAGCTTGAAGTTCCCAGGATTTGATGTCATTCCAGGAGCGAGTATTACCCAATGACTCACAAGACTTCCTCCTGTGTATGAACCCCAGCTCCCTTCACCTCCCTCAAACGTTGGGCAGAATAACTCCAATGTACAAGTTTTACATTACCAAGACCACTCTCCACTTACATGAATAAGTTGCTTGTTGAAGAACTCTGCATGGTCTGTGTTTGCTCATTTCCATTCCCTCTCTACCTTGTTCACTATCCTACTAGTGTTTCCCAAGATCACCTACAAAATAAGTTATATTACAAAATAAACAATTCAATCTTTATCTCAAGATGTACTTCCAAGGGAACATAAATTAAGACAGAATCCAATAAAGGGAATGGTCAACTCTCTGTTAACTGAGATAAAACATGTTGAAAATTAAGGAATTCAGTAGTGTCTCAAAGCAAAGTCACAGCTTCTGCTGAGCATCTCACTGTTCATAGTTCAGTGGTCACTCAGGAAGAAATCACTGTAGGGAATGTGGGTCACCAGTGAATGACATTTGAAAGGCAGATTGGTCACTAGATAGAATAGTAAGATGGAAAAGAAAAAGTATGCCAGCGAGTCCAGCAGTCATAATCCTTCAACTACGTCTCAGGTAATAGTATAGCAATAGAAGATAATAATAAATCAAATAAATTCCAGCCAACTGACAAATAGGAAATCCAATTTGATTTCTCTGATTGGTGCTATGGCAGTGAGAGATTTAAATCAAAGGATGAATTATGCACAATAATAGTTTAACATGAATCACATTGACTGGTTTTCCCCCCTATTCTTCTCTAGGCATATTTAAGCACTGCCTAAATTCTTTTAGCCAGACATCTTCGAAGAAATTTAAAATTATATGAGCAACTGAATACTGTTTTTAATCAAGTTCAAATCCTTCATGATATGTTTGTTAGGAAATATATTTTAGCGGTGCTCTAACATGAACATAGCTACCTAAGAGCCATCTCCTTAGAAGATTCATATTATAATTTGTTTTAAATTTTATCATGGTATTAACACTTAATCCTGCTATACATACTGTGTATTGAAATTGCACAAAAATTCTAGCTTGTTATGGGAGAAGAGAAATGAACACTTGTAATACATAAAACCAGAGAAATTAGACATAGTTATGGACAATTGCCATTATATTCTCCCAAGGTCACATGACCTTGGTGAAGGTGAAGGTGAACTATGAAACTTCAAAAGTCTAATAAAGTGTGTGTCACGTAAATAGTTATAAAAACAACTTTCTGATAGAATTTAAGAGACAAGAAAGCTCAGAATATGATTTAAGTAAAGTGCAACAATATTTGCACTTAGAGCTTCTATTGGAAAGGCATTTCAGACACTGGTTTAGAGTATGATGGGCTTGTCTAAGGCAAGCTATATGTAATTTATTGCATACATAGAACATTTTTCTATGTAGATAATTTCCATAAAGTATTTTATTCTCCCAATTGCTATGTTTCCATATGGAGAACATCTTTATCTCCAAGAAACTGAAGGAACTTCTTTGTTGCCAGAAAAATGTAGGAGTAAGAATGTTTTGCAAGGATTAATATTCTTTCCATCTGGCATTTTACTGTTTGAACCACATTATAAATAATACTTTTAACAACAAATAAAGGTTTAAGGGGTCATTAGTTTAAGTGTAATATTTTAAAGACAAAATATATTTAAAAGGAGCCAAATAAATGTCTCTGAGGACCTAATTAAAATTTAAGAATGTATAATAGAGTCTTGAAAAAACTAAATAAGATATGCATAGTAATTAACTGTAATAATACTAGAAAACTTTTTTTTGCAAACAGACTTTATCAAACATTTCAGCTTAGAGGCACAAGGTGTTATGTTCTCAGAAACAAAAGTAGAATTTAAATATTATCATTTTATTTGCCCTAATATAAACATCAGGGAAATAACGTTTCCATGAAACAAAAACTGTTTCTGATAGACTCACAAAGACATTGTTGACATTCTCTGTCTCTCTCTCTCTCTCTCTCTCTCTCTCTCTCTCTCTCTCTCTCTCTGTGTGTGTGTGTGTGTGTGTGTGTGTGTGTGCACGTGCAAACATATCCCTGGGTACACAGAAAGAATACAAAGACATAGAGACTTAACTTCAAAGAATAGTGAATAGCATCACATCAAGTTGAAGAAACATGCCGAGCAGAGCAACAGGTTTGGGCTTGAGTCAACAGACAACAGATTACAGGAGCACATTAGAGTTAACTACAGACTTCAAGAAGAGGTTGCCCACAGACAACAGCAAAGCATCTTGGCTACAAATATCTTCAAAAATACGAAATGGAATAGTTTTCCATGCAGCTTTTATTGCTTAGAAATATGTGTTTAAAACAAAGCTTTTGAAATTTATAATAGCTGTCCAAGTACTAGCCTGAATAAACCAGAAATGCATGGGAGGGCTACAAGATTACAGTTAGTTAAACACAGGAAAGAAATAGATAATGAGGAGTGCTATGTTTCTACCTCTGCTTCTGTGATTCACAGAGGTCCCTTAAGGTTTCTTACTCATAAAATCACACATATTCTTCTCAAATTAGGCAACTTGGTGAAGAACAAAATTTTAATTAATTGTTCTGTTTTCATGAGCAAGGAGCCAGGAAAACCCTCTTCATATCTTATAGTTTGTCATTTGCCCTGGTTGAAGGGAGAATAATTGTACATAGGGAAGCTGGGATATTTCAAAAGTTGTACAAGTGATGCTGTGAGAGTCTCTCTGCAAATGCAAAACTACTCTCATAGACACAGGCATTCACAGCCCTGACCAAGCTCTTACTGAGAGGTGAAAGACGGAAAGTAACGTACTGATGGCAGTGAGGTTCTCTGGGAATAAGTTTAGCTTTTTTTTTCTTTTTCTTTTTTGAGACGGAGTCTCGCTCTGTCGCCCAGGCTGGAGTGCAGTGGCGCTATCTCCACTCACTGCAAGCTCCGCCTCCTGGGTTTACGCCATTCTCCTGCCTCAGCCTCCTGAGTAGCTGGGACTACAGGCGCCTGCCACCTCGCCCGACTAATTTTTTGTATTTTTAGTAGAGACGGGGTTTCACTGTGTTAGCCAGATGGTCTCGATCTCCTAACCTCGTGATCCGCCCGTCTCGGCCTCCCAAAGTGCTGGGATTACAGGCATGAGTCACCGCGCCCGGCCCCACAAGTTTAACTTTTGAACATGCCTATTGATATAACAATATGGAGAAATAAGGGAATTCAGATTTTATTTCTTTTCTTCTCTTCTCTTCTCTTCTCTTCTCTTCTCTTCTCTTCTCTTCTCTT
>NW_016804163.1:5965380-5983256 GCF_001698545.2 Rhinopithecus bieti
TTCTCTCCCCCTCCCCCGCCCCTCTCTCTCTCTCTCCCCCTTTCTTTCTTTCATCCTGCTTTAGCTACACATTCTTTCCTGATCTTCCTTAAGCACTCCATGTGTGTCTCTATTGAGACCCCTGCAGGGTCTTTTTTCTGGAGATTCTTCGCCAGGTGTCCACATGGCTTACTCCCTCCATTCATTCAGATCTCTGAACAGCTGTTACTTTCTAATAGAGCCTTGACTTGGACACCCTGTTTAAAATGGTGTCCCTGTTATTTTTGAAAACTTATTTCACAGCTCCCATTCCTTTTATCTTGTCTAGTTTAAAAATTGTCTGTTTCATTTCTCCTGAATGTGCCTCCATTAGGGCCGATCTTTGTTGGTTTAATTCAGTGCCTTATCCCAGTATTGTAGAAATGCCTGGCACATTAAAAAAAGTTATTACTTGTGTTGTTCAATGAAAAGCACAATATGTGCAAGCACTTGATTCCATTCACTGGAAATAATATTTAGTGTGTTTTTCTTATGCATTAGACTCCGTGCTAGACCCAACTATTACCAAATCTCTACATGAAACATGTTTATGTTCAATGATAGATTCTAATCACCACTCATGTTTGTCAGCAAATCATATTTTAAATCTTTACTTCATTTGTTAACATATACTGGCAAAAGTATTTTGAAAATGCTGAAAAGTAAGTATTAATAAAACACTTAAATGACAATATCTTCATTTTATTTGGACACTATAGTAAAAATCTGTGAGATACTGAGAACAAGCTGCAGTTGGTTATTGCATCATTGGAAGAACCATAGCTACTGTTCTATGTTCTCCTTTTCCCCTCACAAGCATGAATTTCCTTAATTTTATCCCCTTACTCCATGTTAGAATATAGATTGAAACGACAGGTATAAAAATGTAGCAAAATTACATATGTAAATTGTATCTAACTAATAATTACATTAATAGGAATTAGCCACTCGAATACAAAGACAGATATAGAAAGAAAAATTGAATACAACAAAATTGTCAACCTTTGTGCTGTATATATATAGTTAGCACAAAGGCTGATATGTACATATGTCTCAAGTATATATATATACTTGAGATTCAAAGACACAAACAGGTTGAATGTGCAAAGATGGAAAATAATGTACCATACAAACAGAAACCAAAGAAAGCTGGAGTGCTTATATTCATACTTTAAATAAAGTATTTAGGACACAGATTTGTTAACAGAGAAAAGGACTGACATATATGCACATAAAAATAGTGTGCTAATGCACAGGAAACATTGCTGAAATTGAAAGGAGAAATAGACAATTGAAAGAGACATAGCTGACATACACAGATCCTCCAACTAACAGGAGAATACACATTCTTCTCAAGTGTATATGAACCATTCTTCATGATAGACCATATGCTAACCCATAAAACTAGCCTCAGTATATTTAAAAAGATAAAATCATATCAAGTATGTTATCTGATCACAATATCTGATCACAAATTCACAAATATATGGAAATTAAACACCACATTACTAAATATTCAACAGGTGAAAATGAAGTCACAAATAAAATTATATTTTCAGACGAACAAAACCAAAAACCACAATATTACCACAACATTTGGGATGTAGCTAACACTATGCTTAGATTTTTAAAAAATGTAGCTATAAGCATATACATATGAACAAAAATCTTGAATCAAGAACTTAACTTTTCAACGTAAGAAACTAAAAAATAAAGAGCAAACTAAGCTCAAAACAAGAAGGTACAAAATTAGAACAGAAAAAATGAAGCAAATAATGAAAATAATAAAATCAATGAAACCAAAATTATTTCTTGAGAAGAATAAAAAATAAAATTTTATCTAGACTTACAAAAAAAAATGGTTCAAATAATTAAAATCAGCAATAAAAGAGGGATCATTGCAAGCAATCTTACAGAAATAAAAAGGACTATTAAGTAAAACTCTGGAAACTGTATACCAACTAATTATACAGCCTAAATGAAATTCCTAGAAAGACACAAACTACTGACGCTGACATTAAATTAATAGAAAATTTTAATAAACTTTTAACAAGTAAAGCAATTGAATTAATAACCCGAAAAGAACACCCCAAAACCCCACACTTGTAAACTTAAAAGTGCTCCAAATATAAAGTCTACTTAACTAGTTAAAATGGAGGGAAAAAAATCACACAAAGTAAAAGGAAGCCAGGACCAGATGGCTTCCTCTCAAATCTTTAAAGAAGAGAAAATATGTACCCTTTATAAAGTCTTCCAAAAAGTCAGAGGATGAAAATATTTCCCAACTCATTCTATGAGACCATTATTACCCTGATACCAAAATTAGATAAATAAAAATTGGACAAATTAGACAAATAATTCCAAAATCAGACAAATAATAATACCAAAATTAGACAAAAGAAACTCTACAGACCAATATTGCACATACAATGTGAATATAGATATTAAATTCCTCAACAAAATACTAGCAGATTAAATCCAGCAAAATATAAAAGAGATTACATACCATGACCAAGTTGTCTTCCTCCTAGGAAAGCAAGATAGGTTTAATTAGAAATATCAAGCAAGATAATACAGTATATTAACAACAAAAAGCAAAAACCCCACAAAATCTCACCACATATATATAAAGCATTTATAACATCTGAGCTTTTTATGATAAAACACTCAACAAACAGCATAGAAGGGAACTTCCTCAACCCAATAAAATGTATCTATGAAAAACACACAACTAGCATCAAATTTAATGGTTTAAGAATGAAAACTTTTCTTCTAACATCAAGACCAAGACAAGGATAACTACTCTCATCATTTATTTTCTAAATTGCAGAGGAAGATGTAGTCAAGGCAATTAGGCAGAAAATAAAAAATAAGGAATGACTTTCAGATAAGAAAGTATAGATCTGCATCTATTGATAGACCTGTTGCAGATGATATTATCTTTTATATAGGAAATCCTAAGGGATTTACAAAACAAAACAAAAACCAACTTGAACTAATGAATGACTTCAGTAAGTCTGCAGAATACAACATCAATAGGGAAAAATCAATTGTATTTTACACACTAGCAATGACAAATCCAAAAATGAAATTACTAATACAATAATATTCATTATTACTTCAAAAATCAAAATACTTAGGAATAAACCTCATAAAGAAATACAAGATTTGTACCCTGAAAAAAAAAATTGCAAAAATAAATTGAAGAGGACCCAGGTAAGTGGAAAGACATTCTATATTCATGGATCAGATAACTTAATATTCCTGAATCAGTAATACCTCCTAAACTCTTTTACAGACTTTATTTAATCCCTATTGAAATCCAGGCTTCTTCTTTTGCAGAAGTTTACCAGTTGTTCCTAAAATTCATATGGAGATGCAAATAACCCAGATTAACCAAAGAAATATCCTCCTCAGCTACAGAAGAAATGGACAAGGGAGACAAGGACCTAGCAAATAATGCAAGATCAAGGAGTAATCAAGTAATTTCCCCACTCCCAAGGCAGGATATCCTTGCAATGTCTACATGGAGCAGTTCAGATAGTTGTGAACCAGTGACTACTGTTTTGTTTTGTTCTGTTTCTCTAACATTTCATACCTCTTTTATTCCAACTGGGAATATTGGCTACTATTAATACTGTCCTCGGTATTATACACATACATTCTATATGCATATACTTCTATAATAGTTGAAATACAAGTGACCTAGCTATGTCTGGTCATAATGGTAATAAATTTTTGGAAATCCTGAATATAAAGATAGATGAAATTACTTCCTGCACTGAACTTTGGGATATGTTTCTTTGCAAAAAGTCAGCATATTCTGTGTGTGATAAAGAATGAAATAAATACTTGACAACTAGAAGGAAGATTCTGGCAGAATTAATCCAATTTTTTTTTTCTGTACACACATGCTATCTTCCCTATACTTCTCAGCAGGGAGGGCCATGTGACTGGCCAACAGAATGGGGGTAACTATGAATGACACCTCCATGCCTGGAACACTAAAACCTGCACAATCCTCCACAGCTCTGTCCCTCATCTTATGTCCTGGCTGGATTCAAAGCATACTGGGGAGGATTTTGAGTTCACAGCTTTAGTGAATCCACATCATGGAAGAAGCCTGAATGAGATCGTGTTACAGAACCCTCCTAATGCTCTTTATCGTATTGTGATATGAGATTGAAGTGAACCTGTAATGTCTTAAGTAAGTGAAAAACTGGGATTTTTGTCTTGCTACCATCATTATCTCTCTCCAAGGAATCAGATGCTGTGGGATGGATGATCTAGCTTCTTCTCTTCCATTTCCTTCTTTCATCCCAGGATTCCCCTCAGCCACTTCCTGACCATTGACCCTTTGGAAGTATCTTTCCCCTTCCTCTTTCATAGGCATTTGAGAGGGAAATGGGAAATTTCTTAGAGAAATATTTGCACAAGAGAAGTCAGAGAACTCACGTCTTTGTTGTTACTGGGTTCTGGGTCCTGAGGTAGAAGCTACTTAAGGCAAGGCTACATAAATAGCTGGAGGAATAAGAACTGAGGAAGAAAGTGGGCTTGCCATTCTCTGAGAAGGTAGTGGTGGTGGGAATGGGTGGGTACATGTACACAGCTGGAGTAAAATGTTAGAATTCAGATCATTTTTCTTTCTAGATGACAGTAACAGGTAGAGGCTTAGTGTCAGGGAAGAAATGTACAATCTTTTTTTGTTTTTGTTTTTGTTTTTTAAATTCCACACTAGCATGGCAGAGCACTTGATTCTACCTGTGCCACACTGGGAGTCTGGCTGTTCTATGTGATGTTAGGAATCTACGAATACGCCTCCTGTTTTTTTCCTTCCCGTTTGATTAAAATGATAGGTGATCTGTGGACAGAAAGGATCTATGTCTTGGATTGTCTCCAATTAAATTACCATCTCTAGGGGAGCCTGAGTCTATCTCCCAGGTACCATGATCCTCTTCACAGAATCCTTGACTCTGTTTCACTCCATGGCATATGTTTTGTTTTTTCCTTCTCATATGCCTCTGAGTCACGAATTGGTTAAAATAAAATATGACTGGGCACCATCTATGTACCAGAAACTGTCCTAGGTATTGGAGATGCAAGCATAAACAAAATAGAAAAAATATCATGCATTTATAGTCCTGACATTCCAGTGGGAAAAACTGGCTACTGCTTTCACATGAATTTGTGCCATGGACCTCCAGATTACAAATGTTTAACACTTAATTATACCACATGTTCTGTGTATAATTGAATATGGACTACACTTCTCTCCTGAGGGAAAAAAAGTGCCTTAAATAAATAAAATATATTGATTTTTATTGACATAGAATAATAAATATATGATTAATGAGGCCTATAAGTCAAGAAAAACAGGGAGAAAATAATGATACCTAGAGGTCAGAATCAAAGGTGAAAAGCAACAATGGGCAATTTGGACCTGCTCTACAGAAATAGGAAAGAAAATTGTTGCATTTAAGAAGAAATACATTGAGAAAATATGGAAAATTTTCTGAGAGAAAGCAGGTTTCAAAATAGTCATATCTGTACAACTTGACACTTTTTATGTAATTCACCCTGTGGAAGCTGTTGTGTTTTGTCATATCCATGGGTGATTTTGAGCTGCAGGAGCTGGTTAGTACATGGGAATATAGATAGATAAGGTAATGTAGCACCCCAATATGTGGTCCTTGCCTCATTATAAATCCAGCTTTATGCAAGTTCTGTCTGAGTGACATGGAAGTTCCTGTTCTGTCTTTTAGGACTTTTCTCTACTTCCTCCTAATTTACTCCAGCTTCTTATTTCACTGTCTCTTGAGCCACCTTATTGCTCTGAGTGTACACTTAATTACTCTTTGCATTTAATTTAACTTATCCATGACATAGAAAAGCAACAAGATGCAAAACACTTGTCAAATATTTGCAGATTTTATTTGAAAGTTACATTTTAATTAATATTGTTAATTATAAGAGTCATTGAAATCACATAGAATAGTATGTCAATTTTATGTTTTAAAATTGTGTCTTAATAGATAGTTTAATTTAGATAAGAGACTAAAGGATGGGGTTGGGGACAATTTGTACAAAAGAACTAAGTGAATGTAAGTGGAACATTTTATTGATTTTATATGCCTTGCATGTAAAACTGTTTAGTGATCTCAAATACATGTTACACTGTTAACTCTTAGCAACTTTTACCTTTGGTAAAAAACCTGGTTAGAAAGCGGGAACCCGGGAGGCGGAGCTTGCAGTGAGCTGAGATCTGGCCACTGCACTCCAGCCTGGGCGACAGAGCGAGACTCGGTCTCAAAAAAAAAAAAAGCAGTTTAAATTATGTACCAGGTGTGGAGCCTAGGACCCAGACAGAAATGCAGTTAAGGTCTGATGCTTTCCAGCATCTAACTCCACATATCCCAGACCTTACCAATCTGTAAAGCACACAGAATACAACCTTGGAACATTTAGCAGACACTTAAAGTGTATTTTCTACCTAGCTGTTACACACCAAAGCTCTTGACTAACGTGAAGTAATCAGATACCCCAAAACTCAAAATCGTCAGATAAAACAACGCAAAACTTAAGAGAGTCTTTGATTTTGAGAGGGATCCATTGCTTTCAATTCCTGGGATTTCATGAGGAAAACAGAGTTTGCCTGTTGGTTTGTTCTTCCCAAAACAGGGTCTGTGGCACAATCTCTGTTTTTCCCAAAAGTCTCATGCTACCAGAAGTTACCTTAGGGCCTCTCATGTGTGCATTAAGAGTGGAAAGACAAAAAAATGAGAAAAATAATTCAGTTAACTGAAAAGATAAAAGCCATTTTCCAGAAAAACAAGATCTAATAAGAAAAAATCATAAAGGCCTTGTAAATGTACCTATAACTTGAATATCCACTTTTAGTTAAGCTGAGAACTCTTTAAGAAAAGCCTTTTAAATACCTTGTTATTCAGCTTTAGCCCTGGCAAGCAGTTGAGATTTTCAGTTTTGAACTTTATAAAAGTAACCTCATAGGTGAAACCAACAAGCCTCAATTAGGACATGACTTAATTATGAGTGTATGAAAAATTTTCAAAGGGGTGACAGGCAGCTTTTGACACCATCATTGCAAAATTGTGACTGAGATAGTGAAAGAAATCCGACCCAACCAACTTAATTTTGTTTCTAGCTCCCAAGCTGTCCTTGCCCATCCCTGGGCGTAGGTGAAACTAATTTTGGGAGGAGCCTGCTTTACAGTTTATAGTCTAAAACAAAGATGATAACAGCCCCTCTTTTAAGATATATTTCCCTCTTTCCTAGGGACCAGACTAAGAAACTAGCCACAAGATTAGAAACCATGACCTAGGAGTCACATACCTGGAGGCTACAAGATTTTGACCTTCCCATGCTCTCAATCATTGCTTAAGATATTTTTTAAACCCTCCCCTTGACGGATCAGCTGGCAACACCCACATTGATAAGCTAGCTTATCTGATTTTGTGGCCCCCACCCAGAAATGGACTTAGCACAAGGAGGCAGCCACCATTGTAAACTGGTGGAGACTAAAAATGTATTGCCACATGGTTACAGGTCATGTTGCCAAGGACATAAAACAAGATGGAGGCCTGTAGCCATGTTTGTAACTGACTATTTTGTGGGGCTGCCTTGAACAGCAGGCTTATGGTACCCTGGGCCTGCATTCTAATCTAAGGTACCCTTTCTTTTGACAGCACCATTCAGAAAGACATGCAAAGCAAACCAGATTGCCTACAGCTTACAACCAACATCACGGACCCTCTTTCATTGATTAAAATTTTAAAAATAATATAAATAGTGATCCTTATTATCCATTTTGCCAGTTTGCAAATGGAGAGAGAAGCCAAAAGCTTGACAGTTAAGAAAAGAAAAGAAAAAAAAAAACTTTAACCCTTTTGCCGACAAGTCAAGCTTCTGTGTTCCCTTTCCCCTAGCTCAACTCTAAGCCAAGCATTTTAAGGTTTGGGGAAATTAACTTTTCCTAGTTTGGAGGAACATTATACAAGAAGAGAAGAGAGCAATTTTAAACCATGAAAGAAGGAAAAACACCATAGAAAAGTCTGAGGGTTCCAATTAGGTTTGTTAAGAGATACTGCCTCTCTTTGTATTGGGAATAGTGTTTCCCCTATCTCTTCACTTTTCTTATTTTCTTTTGTCCATTTAGGCCTGCAGTAGGAAATATATTGCTCATCTCTGGATTTCTCTGCTGCCTGCAGAGCTGCCTGCTTCTCAGCTGCTATTAGGGTTTAGCTTAGGAGCAGCACAACATCCCTCCATGAAAAGTCAAATACATGAGTTAAATTTTGGAAAGCTGCTATATACCTATCAGAGTCATTAGAAAATCAGCCAAAGTCTCCCTTTATTTGCCTAAGATGTTGTATTGAGAATGTATCATGAAGGGGCCCCAGATAAGTGGGATCCTCAGATGCTTCTCTAATTTTGGGGAATTATTCTCATTGGGCCTGCTGATATGATTGCTAAAAGGGCTGGGTCAGTTGTGCAAAGCTTGCAAAGGTCTGGGTTGTCTGCCATAGCAAAGAAAGCCTGTACATAAGGGTCCTTGAACCATTTGCCCTCCTGTCTGCAGAAAAGATTTATTGTTGGATAATTTTAAAATCACAGCTTCCCTCCAGAGGTCAGTCCAGTTCAAGAGGGTAAGAAGGCCATGCTCTAGTGCAAAAGAAAATGAGCTGCCTTTTCTTTAAAGTTTCAAGATGAAAGGAGTCCCAGTGCTTCTGAATGCACTCCAGGGAAGTGCAGACTGAAGATGGTACCTATCTAGAAAGAGAAGTGAGAAAAGGCATCTCTTTAGTTTTCCTCCTTTTGGTGTGACCCATGGTGGAAAAGAAGACAGTGGGGGTGTCCCCCCAGCTGTTTTCCCCCTGTGATCCCTGGATCCTAGCACCTTGTTGAACATGCCACCCATGGTTGCAGGTGTGAACTCCCCAGACATGAAACAAGAGGAACTAAGTGATTGGGGTTTGTCATGCACACCCAAGTGGCTCAAGTCCTCTGCCAGTGACTTCCTTTTTACCTCCTAGACTTGTGTGACCTGCCACGCTCCCTGAAAAATGGATCTTGGGAGAGACTATGTGAGAGTTGCATTTAGGCAACTGTTGTACTTCCCTCCTTAATGGAGGAAGTGTGCTGGTTGGAACTCTATATCCTGCTATTATGCCACATGCTAACTCATTTACCCTTAGAGAATGGTTCTGGTTTGGTTTAGCTTCCAAACGTAAAATCCCCTTACTAATTAAATATCATTCTAATTGGCAGCAGACTAAGTGCCTTAAAAAAATGTAGGGACCAAATGGCCATTTTGCTGCTCATGGGACAATAGGGAGCCTAAAATTTGGCTTGGGAGGATATTTTATTCTGCCTAGTTGTTGAAGGCAGAATTTTCCCTTGTACAGAAGCAGCATAAAGCCTGGTTTCTAGTAGAGAGGCACAAAAAGGTGAGAGAATTGGGAAGGTAGGGTGTTTTGGAGAAGGACCAACAATCTGCTTCATGGAGAGGATCCCCATTCCACTAGGTTTCACCATTAACCTTGACCTGCCATGTGCTCTCCAGACGAAGGGCAAAGAGTGACCTGGAAGTGCCATGTGCTTTTCAGATCAAGGGCAGAGAGTGACCTGGAAGTGCCATGTGCTCTCCAGACCAAGGGCAGAGAGAGACACTTACTGTTGGCAGGAGTCGGATGGTGCTCTGTTCCCCAAAAAATCACAAAACACCTTTTCTTGAGCTATATCCCCAGTTACTATGATGTTCACTGATCTTGACAAACAAGTTTACTTCTCTGAACTATAAAACTTCCTGCACATGCATAAGAGAGGATAAGAAATATGATGGTCGCAAACAGGAAAGGAGGAAATTAGGATAGAAAAGTTAGAGATCTGGTTGTCGACACCCATTGGGGCAGTCGGAGACTGGGGTCAGTCCAGAAGCCTTTGGAACACTGAGGGATAGCTCCTTCCAGAAATCCTCAATTGCCCCAGGACTTCTTCCAGTCCCATACAATGGCTAAATCCTCCATGAAAGGAAGCAGGTTTAAACATGGCCAATATACCCAGCAACCTATGGGTGCTGAGGGATTCTCCATGTACTCCCCAGTAAGCCTGTCCCCCAAGTCTTATAAGGCTGGGAGCCATGCTAATCATGTTTAAAATGGCTGAAGGGGTCCCAGGATTTGATTTGATTTGGTTCTAAATGGAGATTAAGAGTCTTGGAATGAAAGGACTGAGTTCGAGTACACTCCTCTACTCACAGTTTTGGTGAATGTTGTACCTTGATATCCCAGATGAGCCCCCAGTATGAAGCAGCTACATTGTCTGGAGTTTGCACCCTGGGGTTCGTTGTTGTATGCCAGGAAAATTTAGGACACGATACACACGAGGAGTTTAGGAGCAGAGGTTTAATAAGTAGAAGAGAAGAGAAAGAGAAACAGTTTCCTCTTTAGAGAAAGGGGTCTCCAAGTGGAAAGGACAGGCTGGTAGCTGATTTTTAGAGTCCAGTTTGAGGAGGAAGTGTCTGATTTACACAGGGCTCATAGATTGGTTCAATCAGGCATGACATTTACGTAGTACATGGAGAAGGCTGGTCACTCCACCCTAATCTTCTCGTCTGCTCCTTTATAGTACATGCGGCTAGCAGAGAAGGGAAGATGGAGCCATCATCATGAAAATATCTAGTCCTTAGCTCCTGCTGGCATTCACCTATGCAAGCTCCCAGCTTGCAGGCTGTTCTTTGTTAGAAAATGATTTAAGGTTGATTTTCATTAAAAATAAAAGCCTTACGGAGGACTCTCATGCCCTTGCTATCTGCCTAAGTTATTTCTTTTTAATTCCCATATCAGCAGCAGGCAAAGAGAGTTTGCACAGATAAATTTCCATTTTTTAAAACCATCACATTTCACAAGACTCATTCACTATCATGAGAACAGCATGGGAAAGACCAACGTCCATGATTCAATCATCTCCTATGGGTCTTTCCCACAACATGTGGGAATTATGGGAGCTACAAGATGAGATTTGGGTGGGGACCCAGAGCCAAACCATATCACCTAGCTTTCTCTTAGTTTGATATCTGTGTACACAGAAACTGTCAATACACAATCTTGTTCGTCACCATATCCAAACTATTTTTTATATATTTTCTTCTCTGTCATTTATAAAATACATATTGCCTATTTATAACACATAAATAGTGTTAATTTTCTGAGGATGATATGTAAGTGGTTTAGATCAAAATTCTTCCTAATAAAATCATAGTTTTTCTTTGGAGGTTCTAATAGTCTTTACTGTCACATTTTTTGAAAGTCTTTCTTGCTTCAAATTTGGTTATACTCTTCTAATCTGAAGTTCAGACCTTTATGACTGCTATTTACTCTCATTTCTTTATTTCTTTCATTAACATATTAATTTTGTGTGTTTAATAAGCATATATTGGATGCTTATTATACTAGTCTGGGTGTTTAATCCTCTTGCCCCTAAATGATCATTATAATAACAATAATAAAAATAACTCATTTTTTGTTAGTTACCACATGTTGGGCATTATTTTAAGCTCATTATTTACACTAATCAATTTTGATTTTACCTGCTGAAGAACTTCTTAAGACAAAAAAGTTCTCCCTGTTTTACAGATATGAAAACTAAGATTTAGGGTAAATAAATTACCCGAACTGTGAAAAGCAATGTGTTAGAGAGCTGCAATTTGAAACCAGGGAGACTGGCTCCGAAATTCTCACATTGTCCTCAAACTTCTGTTACCAGATGGTGCCTTGCAGGTCCAGGCTCTTGTTTTCCCAAACAAAGAATTGGATGTGACACATACAGATAGCAAAGCAAAGCAGCAAAAGTGTATTAAGCACAGTGTATTAACTCTTGGAGGGCAACAGCGAACTGACCTCTGCGAGATGAGATCAGCCTCAGTTTGCTGTACTTTGGGTGTATTCATGTGATTATTTTTTTCCTTCTCTTCCCATGGCTGCCTAATCTCTAGCCAGTGTCTGCCTTTTGATTAAAAGATGTGTTGCTTTCTTTGGCCCTTGTGACCATGGAGGATGGTCACCTCCATCCCGTAATTTTGAGTGCATGCATGATATGCAGTCCTGATGCATAAGCTATAATGAGCTGATTATCACACAGTGTTGTATTGAGGATACTTTTTCTCCTTAATGTGCATACCTTACCCAAAAACTCTGCCCCTTACTGGTTTGATCTAGATCTTGCTGACCTTGGTTTCCTTTCCCACTTTTTAAAAAATCATACTTTCTGTTTTGGCTGCTTAACTTTTGCCTCTTACCTTGCTTGTTGCTCACCTGCCCCTTCACCTTGCTTCTCCTCTCTGCTTTTACTCATTCCACCTTTTATTCAACTTTTAATTCCTTTTGCTATTCTCTTGCCTCATTTTCCACATTCTCCTGCCTCACTTCTATGGTATTCTTTAAACTCTTTGGGACTTTTACCCATTTGAATATGTAAATGTTCTCTATGTATTAGTTTTCTTGTGCTGCTGTAGCAAATTATCACCAATTTAAGCAGTTTTAAACAATACATTTTAAAAACATTTTCTTCCCACAGTTTCTGTAGATCAGGGGTCTAGGTATACTTATCCAGTTTTTCAGCTTCCTCTACAAAAAGGCAGAAATCAAAGTGCCCAGTAGCCTGGGATATTATCTGGAAGCTCTGAGGAGAGAATGTGCTTCCAGGATGATTCCTATCTTGGCAGAATTCAGTTCGCTGTGGTTGTGGGACTGAGTTTCACATTCCCTCGCTAGCTGTCATCTGAAAGCCTCTCAGCAACTGACATCTGCCCGGGGTCTTCATCATTCTCTCCTCCTTCTCCTAACCTGCAGCAGAGAATCAAGACCTTCTCATGTTTCTAATATATCTGATTTTTCCTTCTGCTGCATCTTTGCTATTTCTGACTGGAGAAAATTCTCAGCTTCATAGGTCTCATATGATAAGATTTATCCCACGTGGATAATCCAAGGAAACTTCCCTGTTTTAAGGTGTGTAATTTTAATTACCTCTGCAGTCACTGTTGCAATGCAACTTAACATAGTTAGCTGCAGGTCTCAGAGATTAGAAACTGAATATCTTCGAGGAGCTGTACTCATCATTCCAAGGGCATATACTAGTCACTCCCTAAGTCCTATTCCAAAGCTTGGCTTTTGTTCCCTTATTCATTCATTCCATTAATATAAACCTGCTATCACCCACTCACTTATTTTCCAACACTGTATTGTTTACTCAGAATTTGAAAGTGTGAAGGTTCTATCTTTAATGATTGACAGTAAAATGGAAAAAAAAAATAGAAAGACAAATATTCAGTTATCATCCAATAGGTAAATTCTATGACATAAAAGGGCATAAAGTGCCATTACAACATAAAAGAAATGTTCTTAAAAATGCCAATGGGATACTTTCGACTCTTGCATCTCACGGGAAAAAATTAGCATCCAAATTTCCAAAAGAAATAAAGTTTAGTCCACACAAAGAAACAGTCCCTTCTGCCAGTTTTATTGTCCCTCTTTAACTTTCTATTAGTCACTCTTTAACTCAGTGTTGACATTTTGGAGACTTTTCTTCCCCTGTGTTAGTTTGCTAAGGGTGCCATAAGGAAGCAGTACAAACTGAGTGGCTTAAAACAACAAAAAATTATTCTTTCACAGCACCAAAGGCCAGACATCCAAAATCCAGGTGTCTGTAAGGTTGCTTCTTCTTGGGGGGCTCAGAGGGATAACATGTCTTATGCATTTCTCCTGGCTTCTGGAGGTTGCCAGCGATTTCTTGGTGTTTCTTGGCTGGAAGTTGCAACACTCCAAACCCTGGCTCTGTTGTCACACACTCCATCTTCCCTCTCAGCGTGTCTGGTCTCCGTCTTTTCATTTCATAGGAAAAGCAGTCATATTGGATGAAGGGCCCGTCTACCTTCAGTCTGACCTCAATTTATCTAGGTTATGTCATTTCAAAATAAGGTCACATTTAAAAATCCCAGAAAGGAGGATTTGAATGTATCTTTTTAGGGGTCACAATTCAACTCATGACACTCCCCTTGCTAAAATTCTTTATAAATGCAAAAATCTTTTGAAAATTCTAATTTGTCTTTCATTTCATTTCTGTTACCAGTACTGCAACTTTGTCATTCATTTCCCACTGCAGTATTATCAGTAGTATTTCTCCCAATAAATGCATTTCAAGAATTTTTTAAAAGGAAAATTGTATATATTATTTATGTGTGTGTATGATCATTTTAAAAAGTCATTTTCACGTAGTAATATTTATGAGGAATAAATGTGTTAAATCAATACATATATGAGATAAAACATTGAAAACATTAAGACGATTTTTCTGACTTCCATATATTAATTATTAGATATACACATTTATTTCATTGAAAATATATATGATGGTTTTTTTTTTTTTTTTTTGAGACAGAGTTTCACTCTGTCGCCCAGGCTGGAGTGCAGTGGCCGGATCTCAGCTCACTGCAAGCTCCGCCTCCTGGGTTCACGCCATTCTCCTGCCTCAGCCTCCCGAGTAGCTGGGACTACAGGCGCCCGCCACCTCGCCCGGCTAGTTTTTTGTATTTTTTAGTAGAGACGGGGTTTCATCGTGTTAGCCAGGATGGTCTCGATCTCCTGACCTTGTGATCCACCCGTCTCGGCCTCACAAAGTGCTGGGATTACAGGCTTGAGCCACCGCGCCCGGCCTATGATGGTTTTTTATACTTTCCTAGACTGAAAGTAGCCTAAGAACCAAGAGTGTATCATTTAAGGTTTATGCATGCCAGATTTCACAATAATGGATTAAGCCTTTTGCTTCACATCATAAAATAGGGAGATAAGCAAATTATAGATTTCCCTTTAATTTATTTTTAAATTACTTTCTTATTTGTGTTCATAAACTATAATATCTGATCCTTGGATTTTCTGAATATGTATTTCAGAAAGAAAATTTACCAATGAAAGACCGGGCGTGGTGGCTATGCCTGTAGACCCAGCACTTTGGGAGGCCGAGGCAGGCGGATCACGAGGTCAGGAGATCAAGACCATCCTGGCTAACACGGTGAGACCCCGTCTCTACTAAAAACACAAAAAATTAGCGGGGCATGGTGGAGGGTGCTTGTAGTCCCAGCTACTCGGGAGGCTGAGGCAGGAGAATGGCCTGAATCCGGGAGACGGAGCTTGCAGTGAGCCGAGATCGCGACACGGCCCTCCAGCCTGGGCCAGCGAGACTCCATTTCAAAAAAAAAAAAAAAAAGAAAGAAAAGAAAAAAAATGTACCAGTGAAAAAATCTTTACAATTTACAATGTACCAAATATCACAATTTTTAAGTCAACACCTGGAATTTGGATTTATACCACATATTTTGTTTGCTATGCTCTATCCCTAATGTTCCTGAAATGCATATTTATTTCTCAAATGAATGATTTTTTAGTTTGCATGTTATATTAGTATTTTTTACATACTGATGTACCAGGCCAAAAGATCTGGGCATTAATCTCTATGAGGTATGCATTTCATAAGAAATTGATAAATCAACTTTTTTGTAAAATCACTTTTACAGATTTATTGACTCTACTGTGCTAATTGTAGACCAGATTCATATTATTTAGTAATCTATATAAAATTAGAATATGCATGAAAGCATAACAATTTGTTTTCCTGAGCAAACAGAAGGAACAACTATGAAAAGAGCTGAGTCTGTGTCATGTAAATTACATCCACTGAAGCCTTAGACAATTAATTCCTCAGAGGTTTGCATAGGTGATATAGATGGTACATTAATACTATGCAATGTATAAGCTAAATTTAAGCAATTCATGATCATTTTAAGCTGATTTTATTTTTTTATATTTTTATTTTTTATTTTTTTGAGACGGAGTCTCACTCGGTCGCCCAGGCTGGAGTGCAGTGGCCGGACCTCAGCTCACTGCAAGCTCCGCCTCCTGGGTTCACGCCATTCTCCTGCCTCAGCCTCCCGAGTAGCTGGGACTACAGGCGCCCGCCACCTCGCCCGGCTAGTTTTTTGTATTTTTTAGTAGAGACGGGGTTTCATCGTGTTAGCCAGGATGGTCTCGATCTCCTGACCTTGTGATCCGCCCATCTCGGCCTCCCAAAGTGCTGGGACTACAGGCTTGAGCCACCACGCCCGGCCTAAGCTGATTTTTAAATTAGGGTTTGAAATAACATTTTGGTGATAAACTACTTAAAATAGTTTTATTTCGTAGTTTAAAATATATTAAACGAAAAGGAAGGGGATGATTTTGCTCAATTTTCTCTTTCTACTTCTACCTCCAAGAACAGCATTTCATAGTATGTGCAAGCTCTCAGTGTTTTTTAATGTTTTTTGACACATTTCTATATGAATGTATTCTATTTTGTAGGAGACTTATTCAAAATTTTGGTGACACATCAAGGGTTACCACCAATTAGGTTGAAGATAGACATACTTCTTTTACTTTTGCCCTTTATTTTATAAAATACCTCAGGCAACTGCACTTCCTAGAAAATACATATTCATCTCTTTAGCTGTATACAAAAATACCCTCTTAAATCTTACCTAACAAAAAGGTTTCCATTCCAGGTCCACGACAAAATTAGAAATAATGACTCAATCCTGGTGACTTATACCAAATTCCTTGTTCAATAAGACAGAGGCGTTGCATTGTTTTCATTGCCGGTAACTTTCCTATATCAACCATAAGTGCCCCAGATGGGTTTCTGATTCTGTCCTCTAAAATTTGGTAGCCTCTGCTGAAATACATCTGACTTTTATGGAATCTGGTCATATTTTCCTACCATCAGTATTCTGTTCATCATCAGCTCCTGCTGCGTTCACGCCACCTGCTTGCTCCATCTGTGCGCTTTGTGTTTCGGGCGCCTTGCATCGTTTCTTTGCTTAGTTTTACGTCTACTCAGTCATTAGCTGCAAATGAAGCCTGTTGCTTCCAGTTTGCCAGAAGCGTACTGGGAATCTTACGCTCATTTTTCTTTTCATAATCTTGCTTTACATAAAAATGAATGAAACCTTTAGTCTTTTCATACAATTGTAACGCCTACTGACAGCTTTGTAAATTAAATATTTAGAGGCATGCAGTTGGTTCAAAGTGAGTGCAGATCAGGGCATACCATTGTGCCTTGAGCGAGAGATGGATGCTTTGAAACTCCTGCAGTGGATTATTAAGAGACTCCCAGTGGCCTAAGCACTTTCCTAAGTTATTTCAAGCACTATTGACATAAATTACACGTATCCCACCCTTATATTTTAATTAGTCATCTCTCAAAAACCTGAGACATATCTTTGAGGCCCAATCAATGCTGTTTTTTCCTACGGAAAAGGTTTTTAAAATATGTAGGGAGACATTGGATCAACTAATTTTTCAAATGCTATGTGAAATGTATTTGAATTACTGAATATATTGTATTTAATCACCGGAAAATAAGCTGCAATTGCTTCTTTGTCATTTATTTATACAAGTATTTGTTCCTTAATTATTTAGCAAATATGTATACCGTTTCTTCAGTATGGAATGCATTGCACTGGATGCCTGCTGATAAAGACCTGAAAGGTTAGTGACAAAGAAGCATGTGTAATTGTTCTGACAGAGCTATAAACAGGGAACAATGGCTAATCATAAGAGAGTCTGACCTAAACTTGGAAGAGTTGTCTGTGAAACAGGGTGGGGATGGCAAGGAAAATTTCCACAAAAGATTCTAGTAATACAAGTAAAATTGGATTAGGGAGGCATTGCATTTCTTTGAAATGAAACAATGAAAGAAAATACTGTCACTCTTTTTTTTTATTTTTTTTTTTTTTTTTTTTTTTTTTTTTTTTTTTT
>NW_016804163.1:5983332-6006738 GCF_001698545.2 Rhinopithecus bieti
TTTTTTTTTGAGACAGAGTCTCGCTCTGTCGCCCAGGCTAGAGTGCAGTGGCCAGCTCTCAGCTCACTGCAAGCTCCGCCTCCTGGGTTCACGCTATTCTCCTGCCTCAGCCTCCCAAGTAGCTGGGACTACAGGCGCCCGCCACCTCGCCCGGCTAGTTTTTTGTATTTTTTAGTAGAGACGGGGTTTCACCGTATTGGCCAGGATGGTCTCGATCTCCTGACCTCGTGATCCACCCGTCTTGGCCTCCCAAAGTGCTGGGATTACAGGCTTGAGCCACCGCGCCTGGCCAACTGTCACTCTTTTAAATGAGCATTTTATAATTACGTTTTCCCTTTGAGTTGAGATTTACCTATTGACAACTCGATTAGTTTTATAATTTGTCAGTGTCTACATTTACTACTGTAGTCTGATTTCAGTATTTAATCCTTAGTCTTATTTATTGTCATTTTGTGACATCCTATCTGATACTCTTATCAAAAATTATCTGAATATTTAATGAAGTCACACAAAGAATATACATGAAACTGTGAGAATAATGCTAAATCTCTAGTATTTGCCACATAACTTAGATACAGATGATTAAGCCAATCTGCCAGGATCCTCCTGAAGCTGAGTCCCCTCCCCGCAGCATCTCACTCCTCACAAGTAGGTCAGATCTACAATTTTCTATCTAATTGCTCCTCATTCTTTTAAATACGTTTATTAAATATGGTGAGTTAGTTCTCCTTTCCTTCTAGTTACCACTTTTCGGTAGATCTTATTTACAATCCTAAGGTATAACAGATTTTTAAGTCAAGACCCCTAAAGCATACAACATAAATAATAATTATGATAATTTTGATTACATGAAAACAAAGTGCTTATACTATAACAACCACCACAACAGCAACAAAGACACAAAGAGATAAGCCAGAGATGGGAGAATATACACTGTCCCAAACCAGCAAAATATAAGTATTGAGAACACATACAGAATTCCTATGAATCAGTAAGAAAAAGACAAAACCCAAATTAAAATACAGTGAACAATATGAACTAGAAATTCACAGAAAATGAAGTTCTAATGGCCAATGAACAAATGTATTAAAAGAGGGTCTGCTTCTTAGCAGATAAAGGGAATGCAAATTAAGACAATGAGAACAATATTGATAATATTTTTAAAATATGTATGAAAATACTATGCACCGACAAGCATGCCAGAAGAAATTCTCGTACATTGCTATTAGATATTTATTTATAGATTTATATTTTGTTGTGGTGGTGGCAAGAATATGTAACATAAGGTCTGCCCTCTTCACTAAATTTTAGCACAATATATATAATACACAATATAGTATTGTTAACTATAAGTACAATGTTGTACGCCGATGCTATTCACCTTGCACAACTGAAAGTTTGTACTCATTGGACAGAGACTCTTGATTTCCGCTCCTCCAGGCCCTGGCAGCTACTATTCTACCCTCTGTCTCTGAGTTTGACTTTTCTAGATACCTCATATAAGCGGAATCATGTGGTATTTGTCCCTCTGTGGCTGATATGTTTCATTTAGTATTATGTCCTCTAGGTTCATCCACATTGTTGGATTTGTCAGGCTTTCTTTTTTACTTAAAGACTGAATATTATCCCATTGTACACCACATTTTGGGTATCCTTTCATCCATCAATAGACAGGTTGATTTTATATCTTGGCATTGCGAATCATGCTGCAATGAACATGGGAATTCAGGTCAACCTTCAAGACGCTGATTGCAGTTTCTTTGGTTATACGCCCAGAAATGGAATTGCTGGATCATCTGATAGTTTCATTTTTATTTTTATTTTTTGAGAAATCTCCCTAGTGTTTTCCTAGCTGGCATTTTCATTAAACGTTATTTTTTGTTCATTCTTTTGTTTTGAGATGGAGTCTCACTCTGTCCCCCAGATGGAGGGCAGTGGCGCAATCTCGACTCAATGCAGTCTCTGCTTCCCGGGCTCAAGTGATTTTTCTGTCTCAGCCTCTTGAGTAGCTGGGACTACAGGTGCACACCACCAATGCCCGGCTAGTTTTTTATTTGTAGTAGAGTTGGGGTTTCATCATGTTAGTCAGGCTGGTCTCGAACTCCTGACCTCAGGTGATCCACCCACCTCACCCTCCCAAAGTGCTGGGATTATAGGCGTGAGACACTGCGCCGGGCCTAAACTTTATTTTGAAATGCATTTATATCAACATACAAGTGTAAGAAATAATGCAGCGATCTTGTGCAAAAGTTACCCAGTTTCCTCAAAGGTAAAAACTTGATATAGTACAATATCACAAGCAGAAAAGTGATATTGATGCAATTAACCTCTCTTGTTCACATTTTTCAGTTTTACATGTCTCTCTCTCTCTCTCTCTCTCTCTCTCTCTCTCTCTCTGTGTGTGTGTGTGTGTGTGTGTGTGTGTGATATGTTTAGTTATATACAGTTTCATTGGAGGTATAGATTGGTATATCCAACATCACAATTCTATCATTACAGAGATTCCTTATACTACCCTTTTATTAACACAACTATGTCCCTCCTACCCTTCTACCTCAACTCCCCTGTCATGATCCACTGGCTACCACTAATCTGTTCTTTACCCATGTACAAAGGAATCGTATATAAGAAATAATACCGTATGTAACTCATTGGGGTTGGCTTATATCACTCAGCATAGTTCTCTTGAGATCTATCCAAGTCGTTGTGTGTATCAGTGGTTGGTTTCCTTTCATTGCTTCGTAAGTCTTCACATAGATGTAGCACAGTTTGTTGATTTGTGTTTGTTTATTTTTTTAATCAGTCAACAGTTTGAAGGACATTGAGATGTTTCCAATATTTGCTAATATAAATAAAGCTGTCATGAGCATTTGTGTATATGTGAACATATGCTTTCATTTCTCTGGGATAAATGCCTGGGAGTGCAATTACCAGGTTGTATGGTAATTGCATATTTAATTTCATAAGAAACTGCTAAACTGTTTTTGAGTGCCTGCACTTTTAATTTTTGCATTGTTATGTATCAGTAATCCAGTTATGCTGTGTCCTTGCCAGCATTTAGTGTTGTCACTATTATTTTTTAAATCTTATGTTAGCTACTCAGATACGTATGTGGTAATATTTAATTTTCATTTTCATTTTTATTTTCCTGATGGCTAGTGATGCTGAACATCCTTTCATGTGCTGATTTTCCACTTGTATATCTTCTTTGGTGAAGTGCTTAGTTATGAATTTTGTCCATTTTCTGATTTGAATATCTGCTTTGTAGTTGTTGAGTTCTGAGTGTACTTTGTATACTAGATGCTAGTTCTTGATACCCTAAGCAAACTAATGCAGGAACAGAAACCAAATACCACATAGTCTCACTTATCTCACTTATAAGCAGGAGCTAAACATTGGGTACACATGGACACAAAGAAGAGAACAACAGAAACAGGTGCCTATGTGATGGTGGAGGGTGGAGGAGGGTGAGGATCAAACAGTTACCTATCAGGTACTGTGCTTATTACCACAGTGTCAAAATAGTCTCTACACCAAACCCCCATCATGTGCAATTTTCCTGTATAACAAACTGGCACATGTACCCCAAACCTAAAATAAAAGTTAAGAAAAAGTCACATTGGAGAAGCCAAAAGAGGGCTCCTAGGACTCTATTTATTGTTGTAGCATCCTGTAAGTCTGTAATTATTTCAAAATAAAAATATTTTTAAAAGGGGAAAAAATACTTGATTTGCAATTATTATTATTATTATTATTTTTAATCTGTAGGCTGGCTTTTCTGTTCTTAACAGGGTCTTAGAACAGAAAATTTTGATGAGGTCCTATATATTGATTTAATATTTATGGATTATACTTTTGTTGTCAAACATAAGAAAACTTTGATAAGCCTGGGTCTCAATAATATTTTCCTAAAAGTTTGGTAGTTTTACATCTTGCATTTTACAGTGAAGTTCACGACCCATTCTTCGTTTATTTGAATGCAAGGTGCAAGAATTCAGCTGAGGTTCATATTTGTGCCCGCAGAAGTCCATATGTCCCAGCACCACTTGGTGGTCATTCTTCCATTGATCACTTACACATTTTCATCAACAATCACTTGAACGTATATTTGTCGGTTCATTTGTAAGTTCTCTGTTCTGTTCTGTTGATCTGTGAGCCTGTTCATCTCCAATATCACACCGTCTTAGTAACTGTAGTCGTGTATTAAGCCATAATATTTAATACAGCAATCCCTCCAGTTTCATACTATTTACAGAGTGTTTTTGCTAAACAAGTTCCTTTGTTTTTCTATATACATTTTGAAGTTTATTTATGTCTTAAAAAACCTCTGAGATTCTGTTAAATTTATAGCTCAAGTTAGGGAACATTGATATGTGTACTATGCAGTCTTTTGTTCTATGGACATGATATGTCTCTCTGTTTATTTAATGGCAATATTTGATTTATTTGAGCAGTATTTTGTAATTTTAAGGATACATATGCTATACGTTTTGTTAAGAATGTAGAGTACTATTTAATTTCATTTAGTGTATTTTACATGTTTTATGCTTTTAATTTCATCTTCTACACAGTTCACTAGCAGCATTTAAAATGTGATTGCTGGCCAGGTGAGGTGGTTCATGCCCGTAATCCCAGCACTTTGGGAGGCTGAGGAGGGCATATCACTCGAGGCCAGGAGTTTGAGACCAGCCTGGCCAAAATGGTGACACTCCATCTCTACTAAAAGTACAAAAATTAGCCAGGCATGGTGGTGCACATCTATAGTTCCAGCTATTTGGCAGGCAGGATAACTGTTTGAAATTGGGAGGTGGAGGTTACAGTGAGCTGAAATAAATAATATAAAAATATAAAAAAATAAAAGTGTGGTTGCTTTTTGCATCTTGATCTGATATCCTAAAACCATGTTCAATTCATTTATTTGTTGTAGGAGGATTTTTGTAGGTTTCTTGGGAGTTTTCATAAAGATACTCATCTGAAAATGGAGATTTTAAAATATTTTTTCTTTCCTATCAGTAGGCTTTTTTTTCCTTATTGCAGTGGCTAGACTTTCAGTACCATGTCAAGTAAGAGTGACAAGAGTTCTGTAGGCAGACAGTCTCTCCGTGTTCATGTTCTTGAGGTAAAACCATTCACACTTTCAACATTAGGTGTGATGTTAGCTGTAGGTTTTTTGTAGACATTTCTTATCAAGTAAAAGTAATTCACTTCTAGTCTTAACATTTTTAGTGCTTTTCAAGGAATGTGTGTGGTAGCTTGACAAGTGAGTTTTTCTTCAGGTGATATGATTTTTTGTTTTGTTTTGTTTTGTCTTTTGCTACATGGATTGCACTGGTTGATTTTCAAGTATTGAGTCAATTTTGCATGCCTCTAATACTTCACACTAAGTCATGTTGTGTAATAATTTTTGTATGTTGCTGGATTTAATCTGCCATTTTTATTTAAGGGACAGCGTCTCTCCCTCTGTTAGAGTGCAGTGCAGGGTGGAGTGCGCTGGCGGAATCCTAGCTCACTGCAGCATTGAACTCCTAGGCTCAGGGGATTCTCCCACCTCCGCCTTCCAAAGAGCCAGGACTATAGGCATGAGCCACAACCCCCGGCTAATTTTTGTTTTTTGTTTTTTTTTTTTTGTAGAGACACGGTCTTGCTATGCTGCCCATGCTGATTAACTCTGTGCTCAAGCAATTCTCCTGCCTCGGCCTTCCAAAGTGTTGGTATCACAGGTGTAAGCCACAGCTCCCAGACTTAAAGCATTTTTTTGTTTGTTTTTATTATCAGTTAATGAGAGAAAGTAGCCTATAGAGTTTTATCGTGTGTTTTGTTTTGTCTTTTTTTAACACTGTCTGTTTGATCAGATCACAATAGTTGCCGCCTCATAAACAGAGTTTGGAAGTGTTTTCTCCTCTTTTATTTTCTGTAAGAGATTATGTAAAATTGATGTTCTTATTTTTTACATGTTTAAAAGATTCCCAAGTGAAGGCACCTCAGCCTAGAGATTTCTTTTTTGAGGGCTTTTAAATTATGAATCTAATTTCTTCAATAGTTATAGGCCTAATAGGATTATCTACTTTATCTTAGTTTCTTTTTGGTAACTTGTGGTTTTCATGAAATTGATTCATTCGTTCTAAGATGTTTTATTTATGAACCAGAATTTGCTCATAGTAGTCCCTTATTATTTCTTTAATAATTGTAAGATCCGTAGTGATATTCCTGTTTGATCCTTGATATCAGTGATGTAGTTCTTTTTCCTTTTCTTTAATGTTTCAGCCTTTCTGCAGTTATATAAATTTGATGGATTATTCTGAAGAATAGAATTTTGTTTTATTAATTTTCTTCTGTTTTCAGTTTCATTGATTTTTGTTCTTATAAATTGTTCCTTTACTTCTGCTCTTTGGGATTTTGCTTTTCTTTTTCTAGTTTCTTGATCTAGAAACTTAGATTTTTTTATTTTAAATATTCCTCTTAAACAATATGAGCGTTTGATGCTATGGTATAATTCTTTTTTTTTTTCAACATTACTTTAGCCATCTCACACATATTTTGATACGTTGTATTTTCATTCAGTTTTGTCACTTTTTAAAGATTTTAGTTAAGGATTTGTCTTTGGCATACAGATTATTTGGAAGTGCATAATTTAATTTCTAAGTGTATGGAGATTCTCATTTTATTTCTGTTATAGATCATACATGTTATATTATCTGACCATAATTAAATGATACATTAAACCATGGTTTCAAATATAACTTAATTATGGTCAGATAAAATAACATGTATGATTTAAATTATTTTAAATTTATTGAAGGTTAGTTTTTTGGATCCAAGATGCCTTTTGGAATATCCCATGGGTACATGAAAACAAAAAGCATATTCTGTTATTTTTAGGTGGCGTTTCTATAAATGTTGATTAGATTTTCGTGGTGTTGCTCATATCCTCTAGATACTTGCTCTTTTACTTTCTAGTAGTTCTATTAGTTATGAGTTGCAGAGAATAAAAATCCCCAGTTATGATTGTGGACTTGTCTACTTATCCATTCAGTCACATCTGTTTTTGCTTTATTTATTTTGAGGTTTGCTTACTTAGTTCATACACATTTAGAATCCTTATGATTACCTGACAGATTGATCCTTTTATTTTATTTATCCTGTTGCCTTTTATCTTCAGCAATATTTTTTTCTTCTTGGGTACACTTTAACTTATGGTCATATACAGGCATAACCCAAAGATATGACGGGTTTACTTCCAGGTCACCACAATAAAGCAAATATCACAATAAAGTAAGTCACACACTTTTTTTTTTTTTGTTTTGTTTCCTAGTGCATGTAAAAGTTATGTTTACATTATGCTGTAGTTTATAAATGTGCAATAGCATTATGTGTAAACTACCAACATACATACATTAATTTGAAAATACTGCTTAGAAAGCTAACATTCCTCTGAGCCTTCAGCGAATCATATTTTTGCTTGTGGAGACTTTTGCCTCCATGGTGACAGCTGCTGACTGATCAGGTTTGTGGTTACTGAAAGTTAGGGTGGCTATGGCAATTTCTTAAAATAAGACAGCAAAGCTTGCTGTACTGAGTAACTCTTTTACAAAAGATTTCTCTTCAGCATGCGATGCTGTTAAATGGTCTTTCATCCACAAGGAGAATTTCAAAAATAATTAGAAATAATGAATAAGACCTACTATTTGAGAGCACAACCGGGTGACTGTAGTCAGTTATAATTTAATTGTTCATTTAAAAATAACTGAAAGAGTGTAATTGGATTGTTTGCAACTCAAAGGATAAATGCTTGAGGGGTTGCATAAACACTGGAGTCAGTCATCTCAACACCTGCCATTGTTTTATCAATTACATTTATCTAATATTCTAAATCCTTTGTTGTCATTTCAACAATGTTCACAGCATCATCACCAGGAGTAGATTCTATCTGAAGAAACCGCTTTGTTTGCTCCTTCCTAAAAAGCATCTTCTCATCCATTCAAGTTTTATCACGTAATTGCAGTAATTCAGTAACATCATCAGACTTCACTTCTAATTCTAATTATCTCGTTATTTCTACCTTATCTGTAGTCACTTCTTCCATTAAAGTCTTGAACCCTCAAAGTCATCTCTGTGGGTTGGAATAAACTTCTTCCAAATTCCTTTTTTTTTTTTTTTTTGAGACACAGTTTTGCTCTTGTCACCTAGGCTGGAGTGCAATGGTGCGATCTTGGCTCACCACGACCTCCGCCTCCCAGGGTTCAAGCAATTCTCCTGCCTCAGCCTCCCGAGTAGCAGGGATTCTAGGCACACACCAACAGGCCCAGCTACTTTTAGAAGAGACAGTGTTTCTTTCCATGTTGGTCTGGCTGGTCTCTAACTCCCTACTTCAATTGATTTGCCTGACACGGCCTACCAAAGTGCTGGGATTACAGGGATGAGCCACCCCACCTGGCCCCAAACTCCGTTTCATGATTATATTTTGGCCTTTCCCGTGAATTATGAATGGTCTTTTTCTTTTTTTTTTCTTTTTTGAGACGGAGTCTGGCTCTGTCTCCCAGGCTGGAGCGCAGTGGCCGGATCTCAGCTCACTGCAAGCTCCGCCTCCCAAGTTCACGCCATTCTCCTGCCTCAGCCTCCCGAGTAGCTGGGACTACAGGCGCCCGCCACCTCGCCCGGCTAGTTTTTTTTGTATTTTTTAGTAGAGACGGGGTTTCACCGTGTTAGCCAGGATGGTCTCGATTTCCTGACCTCGTGATCCACCCGTCTTGGCCTCCCAAAGTGTTGGGATTACAGGCTTGAGCCACCGTGCCCGGCCTTATGAATGGTCTTAATGGCATCTAGAATGGTGAAATTTTCAGGTTTTCAGTTTACGTTTCCCAAATCCATCAGAAGAATCACCATCTATGGCAGCTATAACCTTATGAAATGTTTTCTTTAACTAACATGACTTGAAAGTCAAAATTACTCATTTATTTCTTGGCTGCAGAATAGATGGTGTGTTAGCAACAGTGAAAACAACATTAGTCTCCTCGTACTTCTCCATTAGAGTTCTTGGGTGACTAAGTGCATTGTTAATGAGCAATAATATTTTGAATGAAACATTTTTCCCTGAGGAGTAGATCTCGACAGTGGATATAAAATAATTAATAAACCATGCTGTAAACAGATGTGCTGTCACCCAGGCTTTGTGTTTCATTTATAAAGCACAGGCAGAGTAAATTTAGCATCATTCTGAAAGGCCTATAATTTTCAGAATGGTAATTGATTATTGCCTTCAACTTAAGGTCACCAGTTGCATTAACCTCTAAGAAGAGAGTTAGCCTATCCATTGAAGCTTTAAAGCCAGCATTGATTTCTCCTCTCTAGCCATGCAAGTCTTAGATGGCATCTTTTTTTTTTAATATAAAGTTATTTCATCTGAATTGAAAATCTTTTGACATGCCTTCCTCATGAAGCTTATTCATTTCTTTTCGAGTTACAGTGACAGACATGTGACTCTTCCTTTCACTTGAACACTTAGAAGTCATTTTAGGGTTACCATTTGGCCTAATTTCAATATTGTTGTAACTCAATAAATAAAGAGGCCTGAGGAGAAGGGGAGAGCAAAGAGTATGACGATGACCAGTCACTGGAATAGTCAGAGCACACTTATCAGTTCAGTTTGGAGTCTTACATGGGCAGTTCGTCTTATATGGGCAGTTTGGAGTCTTATATGGGAGTCTTACATGGGTGTGTATGGTGTACATTTTGGAGGTTTTTTTTCTTGGTAATTGTTTTTTAATATTATCTGGTAACATTTTTTTGAGGGATAGGAGGTAGCTGTAGTCTGATTTAACCTTTGGCCTCTCAGCTTCTTAGATTTTTTTTTTTTTCTTTTAGACTTACTACCTTGGGCAGTTTCTAAGGCATTGTCTCCTTTCCCTGTGCCATGGATGGTCACAGAATGCAGACCCAAATACATCTGTGTTCAGCGTATAAATGATAAAAGCCCACTGTAGTCTTCATTCAGTTTCCAGGGTCCATGCTTTGGTCTCTTTAGAATTCTTACTTTTCTTTCTAGTTTGAAGGAGCTATTCTTTTTAATATCTTCTTTAGCTTTTAAATTGTTTTCAGCAAAAGTACTATTCCAGATATTTAATACAAAATGATGCTAAAGATGAAAATACTTTCTTTCTAAAATTTTGTTTTTAAACCTATTTTACCATTTCCTTCTCCTTTCCCCTTCTCTTTCAAGCACGGAATGGGGTGTGTTGTTGATGGCTTGCTGTTGGGGGGCATGGAGATGGGGTGAGAATTTTACTCACATCTGGAACGTGGTATTCTCCTTTCTTCTCCTAGATGCTAACTTCTGCTGTGGGAGCACAGGGGAAGATTAGAAAAGACTTGTCAGTTTTGGGGGTATTTCTTTTTTGCTTTCATCTAGTTCCATCTATTTTCAGCTAGCATCTCAGGATATGGTGATCTTTTGCGTTGATGATATAATGGATACTTTTAGGGTGAAGATAAACATGAACTCCATTCCCATTACCAGCTTTTCTTTTAGCTGAAGAGCAATGTTTTTCCTAGCCCTTCTTCCAACCCTATTCAAGTTGTCCATTGATTTTCTTGGCTGTTGGCCACCTAGAAAGAGAACTCCACCCATTCTCACTGCCAATCTCTTTGTTCTCTCTATCCCCTTCTTTGAATTCATGGACACCAGTTTCATCAGCCTCAGCAGAGAGCAATGCAAATAGAAGAGACAATCTAGGGGTTATCCTTATCTTCAAGCCACCACAGTGTCCTAGAGTATTGTTCCACAGTACTCCAATATGTTTTCTCCTCTCAAAAATGTCCAGGCCAAAAATGCATGCATGCAGATATCTACATTCAGATCTACCTCCCAATCTTTAGGGGAATAAGTTATCTGCCTATTCTCTACAGCACTGGAGAGGACTAAATGGGCAGTATTAATAGTCTGAGGACTCAGACCACTTGCCTAAGAAAACTTTCATTTAATACATTTGCGGAAGCTACATCAGAGTAGGCTGATTTTTTTCTAGCACAGCAAGCACCCAGTCAGAGATGAAATGTGTTTTTCTTTAGGAACACCACCAATTTTATAAGTCTTCTTCTTGAGGTCTTCCTTTCTATCCTTTTTGTTTGTGGGAAAATAAAGCATCTCTTTGTGAACACAGTAATCCTCAATGCCAAACTAAACCAGCCAATTAGACCGAGGGTTGAGTAGGAGCCAGGGGCTGTTAACGGTTGGCCTGTTCTGCACCGGCCTTTATCAGCAAACCTGTGGGACTGGTACCTGTTTATAAATGCTAGAGGTGATCTTCAGTTTACAGAGGCAATTAACATCTTTCATTTTTAGACAAAGGTACACAAACTAAAAAAAAGTAATTCATTTGCTGTTGAAATTTAAGAAAAAATATATAACTTGCCTCACTTGTAGGGGTTCTCATTTCTGTAACTTTTAAAATTGTAACATTTGAAAATTTTCAGGTCCAATGTCCAAGTAAATGGATATAATTTTTAATAGTTAAATGTCATTTAATGCGCATCGACAGTAATTTACACAAAAATACAAATTAGATAAATATACGGAGCATTTAGCCTGGTGATTATTATGAGGCAAACACTATATTTATTATTTCTCTTCTTTTTCCTCATCTAATATAGTTCAGCAAAAAAAAAAAAATGATAATAGTTTTATCTTAGAGTCTTCCCATTAAATAACATAGGCTATCCTATGTTAAGGTTTTGAGACAAGCACTCATTGTGAAGTTTTAGTATATAATGAAAATGTAACATTTATAAAAGTACATTATCAGAAAATGAATTATTATTCTGGCCAGAATCAAACAGGAGTCAACAGAAGGCAAGATTCTTGACAAATATCAGCCATTCCTCTGCAAACATCTGTATTTTGCAGGTATAAGTGTGGCATAACTTTTAGAAAAAAAATCAATCTTGTAGACAGGGGTATCTATTAGGAGGTCAAGAGACATACAGCAGAACCAGGTCCCATGCTGAATCATTTCAAAGCAGCTAAAAACTTAACAAAGTTTTATGGGAGAATCTGTAGCTAAAGGTCAGAATATACTTGATATAAGTTAATCACACCTCAAAAACCATGAATATTATTATTAATATATATTATGAATACCATAATATTTACTTATAAAAGATAGGGGTTTGCTAAACTAGCCTGGATGACTTTCTAAGATGAAGAGGGTCAGTCAAACTAATTTCCCCTTTAAAAATGAGATCAATTGCCTGTGTATTTTAATTCAGTTTGGAGTAAATAATTTTAAATTGTTTCCACAGTGGGATAATATAAGGCATTTTAGGTTCTCTGTAGAAGAAATAGGAAGAAAGAAAGCCATCAGATGAGATTTTAACACCCCTACCCATCCCTTAAACACAAAGAAAAGCATAGGTTTAAAACTTAAGCAAACTGAGAATGTATTGTGCATATGTACACTTATACAACATATAGTCTATATGTATATTATAAGTACATTAAAATTTAAAAATAAGCAAAATCATAAGTTTTTGTGAATTGACTGGAAGCCATAGTTACCATTTGTATTCAGTATTTTCCCCAAATTATATAGTAATAAGATCTACCAAAGGTCTGCAAGTCGTAAGTTTTCAAAGACAATAAATGTGATAACCAATCTGGAATGTAATGTCATACAGTGAATACCTCAGTGCTTCCGCAACTGATGATGAATTATAAAACTAACATCTTTATTTAAAACTTGAGATTTTCTAGAACAAATATTTTAACAAAATTACAAGCTTATAATGTGTTTCTATACATTTTTGTTTTAATCATTATTATTTAAAAATAAGTGATAGTTTAACTTCTTACTTATTTAAAACTTTAGCTGAATTTGATTTAAGAGTTCATGGTTATAAGAATTTGAATACAGATGTGTGAAGTGTGTCTGTGTGTGTTTATATATGTATATGCATGTATGTGTGTATTACAAAAACATTTCCTCCCTTGGAACCGTTTCTGACATACTCAACACAAGTCTCCATTTGGTGGATATGTAAAATTCATAAGGCATGTAAATTAAGAAAATTAATTCATCTTCTTACTTTATTATCATTTCTGTTCATTCTCATAGTTTGTTGACAAATAATTGTTCTTCCAAATCATTTAAAATATAAAGGTACTCTTGGAAGCAAGTTCTGCTAGGTTTAGTACATGGGTATTTTGTTATTTTTAAAATGAGAATGCAAATATTTAAATGTATTAATTTAATTATTTCAACAACTTAGTAACAGGTCATTTAGTGGAATAAAAATATTAGTAAGTTTCTGGCTTCAATTTTCTTATAATCATGATGGATTTTGTTGACTGTGAGTTAGATTTTCTGTATGTATTTACAAGGCCACACAATCTTTTCAAACAAAATAAAAACATACACATGGCAATGACAGCTCAGTGTAAGAAAGGAGTTTGATCAGCATTTACAAACACTACAAAGAAAATGATAAATAATAGAGTTTACTAAAAACCTATTGCAGACAAGAACTCTGCAATATACATGTAATTGGACAGAATACATTCAGATGAACTTTTTGGGTTTATCTCAGAACCCAGGTCTCTCAGCCTTACAGTATTTTAGGTAGAATTTGCACTGAGGCAGCTTCTGAATCCCCATGCTTACCTATTTTGTGTCAAGTTAATAAAACATTATTCTGCATAAGCTAGAGGGACAGAGACAGGAGGAAAGTTTTTCTATTTTGGAAGCCTCTGTCTCCCCTCCACAAATCCTCTTTTTTTTCTTTTTTTCCGAGTTCTGGAAATATCAGAGCTATCACCTGGTCCCTGAGCAACTGTTTTTAACTACTGCTGCAAACTGCTGCCACAATAATTTGTCTGAAGACAGGTCTTTATGTCTCTCATGCATTTGCCAAAGTAATTTAGTAACTTCAGACACCTTGATTTGTCCAATAAATGTTAAACTCTAAAAATGAATGCATTTATTTATGATATGGAATCATTTTTGTTTTGAAACATTCTCTGTTACATTTAATTAAGTTAAAATACATAATTTAACATCCTGCTCATTTTAGCCCCTACTCACTTTTATTTGTGAACAATATCTAAACAATAACCTGTTTACCTACAGCTCTAATGAGATCGATGCACTTCCAAAACTTAAACCCAACGCTTTCACCTCGGCTTTTAAGCATATGCGTGATCTGACATTTAACTACTTCCTGAATTTATCTCTTCTTCAGGATCTCTGTCTTCCAAACACAGAAGTACTGTTTTCTCCCTCCAAATACATTGGTGCTTTAGGTTATTTAAGTATCTGCATTCTCCTTTTTCTTTTAAAAACTAATAACTATTACTCTAAAATATAAAATGAGAATTTTATTGTTAAATAACTTGACAATGCTTGATTTATTTATTATATTTTAGATTAACTAAGGCTATCTCCTTTAGGACTTTTGCTTTCTGTAGGATTTGATATTTGATCTGAGACCTGAAAAATTAGATAGCGTTAACCATATGGGGAGGTAATTTTCTAGGCAATAGAAACAGAGCATGCAGAAAGTTACAATGGGAACAAGACCATCAATTAAGATGTAGAAAAATGTGAATAATGTACATCTATTTAAACACAGAACTGCTACTAAGAATTGTTAGACACATGCTTGAGTATATTTCTCACAGAAATCTATATAAATATTATTGAACTTAGCTATATAAAATAGTCAATGAAAAACAAAATTGAGAAGTCAGGGTAGGGAAAGGGGAGAAAGTGTAAGTGCAATCCTATCTCCTATTTCATATTGACAGACAATCCACAAGGTCTAAAATCAAAGCACACATGTCATGAATGACAACATGCTCTGAATCCATTTAGTAAATGATTTTTCTTAAGTGGAATTTAAGTGAAGAATTTAAGTGAAGTAATATCTTTATTTCGTGAAGAAGACTTCATCATAATTTTAGCAATTTGCTTTGCCCCATTTTCATTTCTTTTTGCTTAAGTAAAATAAAATTGAGCTGCTAGTGAGGCTGAGGTGAAAAGATTGACTGAACCCAGGAGTTTGTGTCCAGCTGTGGCAACGCGGAGGGACTCTACGTCTTTCAAAAAAAATGAAAATGAAAATAGATTACTGTTAAATCTTAATAGTATGATTTCATTTTAGTAAACTCTTATCTACAAATGCACATACGTATATCTCTATGATCCCTTTGTCTCTTTTTTTTGTTTATAAACGTGTGTGTGTTTGTGTGTGTGTGTATCAACAATGGTGTTATCTTAATGACGGCTTAATGACAATTCTTTCTCAAAAATAGAATTTAGATATTTAAGGGCTCTACTAATTATTTTTCTGCATTCCAATTTTTTAGCGATTAGGTAAAATTTATACAAAGCATTCCTTTTATTATTTGAAAGAGTATCTATCTACTAGGATAAAACATTATATTATGAGTCCCGCATATATGCTAAGAGTGTTATTCAGAAGGCAGGACATTCCTTTCACTGGGGGTGTGAGAAAAAGCCTCATATGAGAGGGAAGAATATCCCTGTTCTTGAGGAGTAAATAGAATTCAGTGATACGAAATAAAGTTTTGTAGGCAAAGGGCCAAGCATACACACACACACACGCAAACATATATAAGAAAGTTTAAAATGGTTGAAAAATAAATAGTAAATAAACAATTGAGCTTTACCACAGTTTCATGTAAAGAGCTACCATTCCCTTAGTTAGGGAAAGGTAGATTGGTACTAATTTGCTAACAGCTTTTTTTATAAACAAAAAAAAAGAACTCCAAACTAGACCACAAGAATTCAAGTTCTTTCCCTAAGGTTGCACATTTAATAGCTGATGGAGAAACTAGCAATCAGTTACTTGTCAATGAACCACATTCCTTAAGACATGAGGAAACACTGAGTAGCTTTAAGTGGGAAAACTCAGCAGCCCTAGAGGCACATTGGCACATCTCTTTCATGGCAGAGTAGGGCAAGGATGAGAAGAAAAAGCTGGGAGCCTGGTCCAGGCTAACATCCATGGAAGACACAAGTAAGGAGAAAGCCAAAGCCCTGGCTGCTTCAGGATCTGATCTAGTCACATATTCACAGATTTCACCTCGCATGTATTTTCTCCACAAATTTAAGTCAATTTAAGTTTCTGACAGATCATTAAATCCTTAAATGGACTAAAACGCGAGTTTATAATAGCCATCTTACATTCTACTTAGAGGTGGCATGAAGGTTTTGATATATCCCAGGTTTCAATATGCAAAGGAGTTGAAGGGCATAAGAAAAAGTTTGAGTTGGAAATGTTAGTGCTAAGCTTAACTTTTCTGATACCAAGGTATTTTTAGCTAAAGAAAGCTAGTAAATTCTCCAAATAATAGCAATATGTTCCTAATATGTGTATATGTGTTTGTGTGTATAAGTGTGTATAAGTGCATATATAATTTTATTATATAAAATTTTTATATAATAAATTATAAAATTATATTATATTATAATTTATATATATATTATTTTTAGCTCCATTTTGCTACTGAAGAACTAGATACAAAGAAGTCACAGGAGGTTTTGCCAATTATACCCTTATCCTCTTGGGCTTTAGTGTCTAACTTGGAAGCCATAGCACCTAGTTTCTTCTTTGAAAACCAAATGAAGAAGAAAATAGATGAGAGAGCGATGAGGGTGGTGGGAGAGAGAGAGAGATTGATTCTAATTACATTTAAGTTTAGTGCATATAAAATCATTCTCAAGCCTCTTTTCTGACTCATTTGCCTTCTAATAATAAGACAGTTTGGAAATGTGCATCAAAAGATTTAAACATGTGTTTTAAAAGGATTGTACAGCACCTACAGGAAACGGCAATGAATCAAAACTTAATGCCTTACCCAAATTCTATATAATCTATATTTAAATAGTAGGCCATGAAGTTAGACATTAGGTTATTTGGGGTAGTTTGTTAATTGACAAAAAAACTACTCGGTGAGTTTGAGGTATCTCTTTGTTTTAACTTATCATTTTAGAGTAAAAATAGCGATTGGCGTAGCTATCTGAATTTGTCTGACAAGTAGATAACCTTTTAAATCACATCTATTTAGCGATTAAAAGTAGTCATTTTTTTGAATTATTGGTATTACATGTGCCTTTTCTATAACTGCTATATTTTATTCCCATCTCTATGGCTTGGCGAGAACTTTTAATTTGTTTCATTGAAAGAAGATTGATTCAGCTTTTCAAGACATAGTTTAATCATCTCAAAGTGGAGGATTTTTGATCTTATATCTGTCTGAGCATGAGAATGATTGTTTTAGTTATAGATTTGGCCACAAGCAATTCAGAGGGGCATTATGGGATGGAGTGGAGCATCTGTTGGAATAAAGCATCAGGAGAGAGTGCCGGTATTCAGATCTGAGATTGCAGCTGCTCAGAACTCTGCCAAGGGACTTCCCCACATCCTTCCACCCTCTAAGGTCCACCCTGGTCACATTTACTAACACGAGATTATGAAGGGAGTTGCTACTTAACACACAACCCCATGCAATGAATGTGTGGAGAGCATTCTAGACTTTGCTTTCAGAGTTCTCAGTATCAAACATTCACACATGGCAAGTATTGCTAAGTATAGCTGCTCCTGTCAACAGGTAGTCCCATCCTGAAGCAGGCCTCCAGTTAATACATTTCCAAGTGTTAAATGGGAAAATTAAAGACATATTAGTGTCTAAGTGACAATTATATCCTCATTTGGGAACCACTGCGGAGAGGAACTCATTTTAGAAAAAGTGAGCAGCAATCGAAAGCATTGCAAATGTCTCCACCTGAGGAGGTACTGGGCCTTCTAACACAAGGCCAGGTGGTTTACTAAAAGCACTGAAGGTGAATGAGCACTTGTCACCTGCTGAGTAGTCTATCTTCTCCACATGACTCATTTCTATTCTCTCCTCTGTATTATCTTCCCATTGCCTTAGTTTATACCAGGCATTCTCTTCTGGGCAACTGTAAGCACTCTCTAAATTATCTCCGTTACCCAGAATCACTCTTTACAATACATTGTCTATATCCTTGTTACTCAAAATGTGTCTCTGCAACAACAGCATAATTATCTCCTGGTTGCTTGCTAGAAATGCAGATTCTTAGAATCAACCCCAGATCTACTGAATAAAAGTCCTTCTTTAAACATGACTTGGGTTGATTCTAAAGAACATCAGATTTAAGAAACAATGCTCTTCATTATCACTAAATTCTAAAACTATGTTCTAAAGCATAAAACTCATAACTAACTACAAAGTAATCACCCCCTCAAAACCCCACCACCAATACAAGACAGAATCCACACTGACTGGAATGGATCTCAGGTTTTTATGATGAACCTCATATTCTACTGACCAATTCAATACTCAATCTGCACTTTTGAGTCAATTTACCTCATTTTATTCCATCAACACATCAGGCTTGCATTGTTTTGTAGGTTGACAAGCTCACCTCTAGGCCAATAATTGTCTTTTTATTTAGAATGAATCTGAACAAAAGAGAACATAAGAATGGATGGTGTCTGTTTATCCTTTTATAGCTGGAATATATTCTTTCCTCAAGGAGGGACGAAATGAGATAAATAGCATGGTAAGTCATAATCATCAGTGAGCAATTAACAGTTTCCATTTGCCCTTTTCTGCAGAGCTCCAATGATCAGCTTGTTTGTGCCAGGAAATAACCCCAAACTCTGAACCCTTTAAGATTATTTTACTCTCTGTTATGCTATATTAATGCAGAAAAAAAGAAAAAAATAAGTAATTTCAAAGTCTACAGGGTCCTTATATGTTTGCTGCTTTCAGTGGTTCTTTTTGGAATACCTATGGTACATATTTGAGAATTAGACTAGCAAAATATATCTGTATTTATTTACCTCTTAAAACCCAGATATGATGCCACATTCTCCGTGGAACCTTCCATGAACTCCAGTCCCCCACTCCCATGTTGCCCCAGACATAAAATGACTCTTTTTCTTTTGAACATCAGATATTTATATATGCTGTTCTTGAGTCCTATTAGTTAAAATCGATGGAGAAGGAGAAGAGGAAGAGAGAAAATAAATATATCTTTTATAGTTTTTGAGACTACGAAGTAGTGAGGCCCTGTATTGCATCTTAACTACTTAACATGCAGACTGTCACACAACAGGAGGTAATGAGCCACAATAAAGACAAGGGTGAATATTTGAGTGCTTTTTGTTGTCTGCTGCAGTTAGAAGTTAAATGCCTTGCTAATAGTAATTTGTAAGAAAACATTTTTGAGTGGATGAAAATCAGTCATCAACATTCACCTCAGACTCTGGACGACTACAGTAGGTACAAAATCATCTGTTCTTCTGAATTATGAAGTCAGTGTCTCCATGATGTTACAAAATTTACACAAATAGTTGGTGGTTCTGGGGCTAGTATTTAGGTTTTTGGACATCAATTATTCTTTCAACAACATCCGGCTTTGTTTTAAAAACTATAAACACACAGATCATCTCTATGATTTTCGTCTTCATTTTGGGTATGTGACAGTGTCTCTGTATGGTGGACTTCAGATAGCGGTGCTTTTCAACAAAGATGTGTAAAGTGCATTGCTGCAGAGTCATCCAAGTGCCATTATTACTCAGAGTTATGTAGATTTTTGTCTCCTACATGTTAAACTGTTCCCCACTGACCCATACCTTACTAAAACTTGAGAAAGTGTTTCAAAAACAAAGCCATTGCAGTTAGGAGATGAACAAAGACTTCTGAATCCTTTTTATTTATTATAAGGTTTTCTTAAGAAAATAATATATATAAGGGCCCTGGCGATAAAAAGAGATTCTAGTTTGACAGCTCCAGGAAACGCCACCCTGAAACATCTCAGGTGTTTGCTTCATATGTTAGTGCATATGTTTCTAAAAGTTAATGTAGAGTTTCATCAACTCTACAATGCTCTAAAGATCTGACAGCTTGAGAAACGGGAGACGCAGAGGTGTTTTATATTGTAATATCGTTGTTGTCAACTTTTCAAATTACAAATACCTTTTAAACTTTGGAAGAGAAGTATGGACACCTTGTATGTCATTAAAATCATGTTGATTTGTATTCTCCTTGCTTACTGCAAAGAAACTTTCAAGGCCCTGGGGTACTAAAAATCACAGCATAAGGATGTGTTCCTGTTGCTCAGTTTAGAATAAATTCTATCATCGATTAGTTCCATGTTCATAAGATATTTTATATCCGTTTTGTTGTTCAAAGAACACTCTTAGAAAAGTTTCTAAAATGTTTCTTCATTAAAAAAGTCACTCCGTTAATCTCATAAAATTCGATATTTTAATACATGAATTAACAACATTATGGAACATTATTTATAAAGGTGAATGGGGAAATACTGCATTGAACAAACTCCCTCTTCCCTAATGTCTATATTATTTAGTAATAGCAAATGAGAAATTTGTGGAAGATTAGTTGGGAGCTCAAAAACTACATAGACAACAAGAGGTTGAGAGATATTTCGGCAGTCTGGGAATCATTTTGTACTTTATAATTAAAAGCATTTTTCATTATTTAATATATTCTGCAAATATTTACAGAATTTCCTCTAGCTCTAGTCATTCCATGATATCCACAGGGGATTTTTTCTAGAATTTCCAATAGATACCAAAATCCAAGGATGCCCAAGTACCCAATATACAATGGTATATGTATTTGCATATAACCTATGTACATCCTCAGGTATACTTTAAATATGCTTTAGATTATTTATCACAGTTAATCCAATGTAAATACTAAGTAAATAGTTGTTATAATGTATTATTTGAGGAGTTATGACAAGATAAAAATATCCTTACATGATCAGTACAGAAGCAATTTAAAAAATATATTTTCCATCCGCAGTTGTTTGAATCCACACATGTGGAACCCACTGATATAGAGAACAGAGTATACTGAGGTTATAGGGTCATCAGAATTAAATAGAAAGACAGTCTTTTAGGCAGCTTACATCCTATGCAATGAGATGAGACAATAAATAAGAAAACAAATAAAAATGAATGCAATATCAGTGTATTAGTCCATTTTCACACTGTACAAAGAACTACCCCAAAACAGAGTAATTTAGAAAGAGAAGAGGTTTAACTGACTCACAGTTCCACATGACTGGGGAGGCCTCAGGAAACTTACAATCATGTTGTAAGGAGAAGCAAGCATCTTCTTCACAAGTTAGCAGGAAATAGAACAAAGGGGGAAGTGCAACTTTTAAACCATCAGATCTCATGAGAACTCCCTATCACAAAAACATCACAGGGGAAACCAGCCCCATGATCCAATCACCTCCTACCAGCTTCTTCCCTCAACATGTGGGGATTAGAATTCTAGGTGAAATTTGGGTGGGGACACAAAGCCAAATCATATCACTTAGGAAGAAAACATATAGTTTGAAATCCTATGAATGTGTGCGAGGAAAGGTGGTTTGGGCTTCTTCAAATAGAATATTCAGTGTAGACTTCTCTCTGAGCAGGTGACATTTGATATAGGAAATGAAAACTAAAAAGTAATCACTAATAAAGAGTAACTGGGAAAGAACACCTTTATCAGATAAAATAAGAAACAGAGGGTAAATTATATATGTAAATTATACTTCTGATGATTATCACCATTTCGTCAAGTATGTTCTATAAAATTCTCTAAAAACCATACACACACACATTATCTCCGTGATTTTCATCTTCATTGTGGGTATAGAGAAGAGCTACATATGATGGATTTCAGATAGTGGTATATTTCAACAACGGTGTGTAAAATCCATTGCTGTAGAGCAATTCAAGTATCATTTTTACTCCAGGTCATGTAGATTTCCTCTCCTAGATGTTTAACAGGTGATTCCCCACTGACCCAAATGTTACTGAATAAGTCTAAGTTCATTCACTTCTTTCTTATTTCCTAGAGGACTACAACAGTCCCCTAATAGGAGTCCTTACTTTTACTATTTTTTCATTCTTAAATGCATCTTCTACCAGCTTCTATAGTTTTCTCTTTTTAAAATTATTTTATTTTTCTTTAAGTTCTGGGGTACATGTGCAGGATGTGCAGATTTGTTACGTAGGTAAACGTGTGCTATGGTGGTTTACTGCACCTATTAACCCATCACCTAGGTGTTAAGGCCAGCATGCATTAGCTCTTTTCCCTAATACTACCCCCGCCCTCCCCCAACAGGTACCAATGTGTGTTGTCCCCCTCCCTGTGCCCATGTGTTTTCATTGTTCATCTCCCACTTATAAATGAGAACATGTGGTGTTTGGTTTTCTGTTCCTGAGTTAGTTTGCTGAGAATAATGACTTTCAGAGTCATCCATGCCCTGCAAAGAACATGATCTCATTCTTTTTTATGGTTTCATAGCATTCCATGGTGTATATGTACCACATTTTCTTTATCCAGTCTATTATTGATGGACATTTGGGTTGATTCCATGTCTTTGCTATTGTGAATAGTGCTTCAATAAACATACATGTGCATGTATCTTTAAATTAGAATAATTTATATTCCTTTAAATTAGAATAATTATAATCCAGATTGCTGGGTCAAATGGTATTCTGTTTCTAAATCTTTGAAGAATTTACACACTGTCTTCCGAAATAGTTGAACTAGTTTACGTTCCCACAAACGGTGTAAAAGCATTCCTATTTCTCCATAACCTTGCCAGCATCTGTTTCTGGATTTTTTAATAATCACCATTCTGACTGGCATGAGATGGTATCTCGCTGTGGTTTTCATTTGCTTTCTTCTAATGATCAGTGATGTTGAACTTTTTTCATATTTTTCTTGGCCACATGTATGTTTTCTTTTGAGAAGTGTCTGTTCATGTACTTTGCCCACTTTTTAATGGAGTTGTTTGTTTTTTCTTGTACATTTTCTTGAGTTCTTTGCAGATTCTGGATATTAGACCTTTGTCAGATAGACAGATTCCAAAAATTTTCTCCCATTCTGTAGATTGTCTGTTCATTCTGATGATAGTTTCTATCATCAGAAGTTCTTTAGTTTAGTTAGATCACACTTGTCAATTTTTGCTTTTGTTGCAATTCCTTTTGGTGATTTCATCATAAACTCTTTGCCCATGCCTGTGTCCTGAATAGTATTGCCTAGATTTTCTTCTAGGATTTTTATAGGTTTTGGTTTTACATTTAAGTCTTTAATTCATCTTGAGTTAATTTTTTGTATAAGATGTAAGGAAGGGATCCAGTTTTAATTTTCTACATATGGTTAGCCAGTTCTTCCATCACCATTTATTAAATAGGAAATCCTTTCCCAATTGTTTGCTTTTGTCAGGTTTGTCAAAGATCAGACAGTTGTAGATGTGCGGTTTTTATTTCTGAGTTCTCTGTTCTTTTCCATTGGTCTATGTGCCTTTTTTTTTTTTTTTTTTTTTTTTT
>NW_016804163.1:6006891-6011010 GCF_001698545.2 Rhinopithecus bieti
TACCATGCAGTTTTGGTTACTGTAGCCTTGTAGTATAGTTTGAAGTCAGGTAGCATGGTGCCTCCAGCTTTGTTCTTTTTGCTTGGGATTGTCTTGGCTAGGAAAACTCTTTATTGATTCCATATGCATTAAAAAATAGATTTTTTTCTAATTCTGTGAAGAATGTAAATTCAAAGAGAACTACAAACCACTGCTCCAGGAAATCAGAAAGGACACAACCAGATGGAAAAACATTCCATGATCATGGATAGGAAGAATCAATATTGTGAAAAAGCAATTTATAGATTCAATGCTATTCCCACTAAACTACCGTCAACATGCTTCTGTAGTTTTCTAACCATGCAGTACAGTATCATGGCTTTGGGCAAATGTTTTAGAAATCAAGAATGCAAACACATTTGAAAGTGGTTTTAGACACAATGTTTCAAAACTGACTGTTAGCTGGAGGGAGAGTAGAGAGATAATGGCACAAGTTTTAGCATTAGACAGAGCTGGGCTCATAACTAAGCTCTACCATTTACTCCCTATAATATTTGTAGCTACTACAAACTACTAATATCTGTTTCCTCATATAAAAAGTTTGGCAAATTGCATGCCTATAAGGAGGATCAAATGGAATAAAGCATATTAAAGACTTAGCAAAACAATAGTATTTTTTTTCTCCAAAACATCTTGTCACTCACAATAAATCCTAACACCTGAACATTTTATGTAAGAACTGGCATAAACTTGTGAGGCATACCTCTCCACCACTATGCTACACTCGAGGAACTGTAGATGCAGTTCAGTCTTGATTGAGTAAATCCTTCTGTTCCTATTCTCCCATCTTCTTGAAACACATTTCACTATCATTTGCCCTGCCCCATTTCCTTGATCTAGATAATCCCTGCTGATCTAACACCATCACCATTCTCACCCTCAACATCCTCATCATCATCATTGATATGTACTGGCTATGTGAAAAGTCCTAGAGGAGCCAAACTGTACGTTGTTTAAAAACCATTCTCTAGTTTTCGACTGTGTTCAAATCGCAAATCCATCTTACATACCTCCTCTTTATCTCCAGTTTGCAACATGGGAATAATGAACCCTCCTGTTTTTTGGATTTATCAAATGAATTCTATAAATTAACTTTGTAAACAGCTTAAAAGTGCTTGGCACATAGTGAGTAGCTACTATTGTTTTGCAAATCCTTCATATGCTTGATTACATTTAATCCTCATTATAGGCATGCAATTTATCAACATTTGTATATGAGGAAACAGAGGTTTAGTAGTTTGCAGGGGGGATAGGTATTATAGGGAGTAAATGGTGGAGCTTGGTTATGAACCCATCTCTGTAAAATAGTAAAACTTATGCCATTACCTCTCTACTGTCCTCCAGCTAACACTCAGTTTTGGGACACTACATCTAAAAAACACTTTCAAATGTGTTTATTTTCCTTACTTCTAAAACCTTGGCCCATAGCCCTATTATTGTATTTTATTGTTAGAAACTGAACCATAATTATTATATTAAGTAGCTATCTCTGTCAATAATATTTTGCAGCCTGGAGTATAAAAGCAGTATTTTTTTCTTTGCATTCCCATCACATAACAAAGCAACTTTCATGTAATAGGCAGTCTATCTGTTTTTTATTGACAATTCATAGTTGTATACATTTATGGGGTACAATGTGCTGTTGTGATATATGTAACAAGGTGGCATGATTAAATCAAGCTAACTGATATATACATTATCTGGATTACCTATCATATTTTATGGTGAGTCATAAATGAATGATTGGATGGCTGGTTCAAGTTACCAGAAATCAGCCTTCAGGATAACTGATGAGTTTACTAAGATGTGTGTGTGTGTGTGTGTGTGTGTGTGTGTGTGTAATGTGAATTTTTCAACACAGATTTGTTTTTGTTTCGAAACACTATATTTTGTGTTGATTACAAAATGTTAGTTATTATAGAAATATGTTTTCACTAGCTTGTATTTAGCTTCATTACATCAGAAAGAAACTATTATTTACCTTTCCTAGAGTCGCACGGTGGGTAACTCATTTCTGTTATGCCAAGTGATAATTTCCTGAACAATTTCACACATTTTTTAAAAGACTAACTAAGCTTTTATTTTACCTACTTTATGTAATCCATAGAAAATCTTTTATAACCTTGACCAAATTGTAAATGCTAAGAAGCTTAAGAGGGGGGAATAAAAAAAGAAAACTTTATTAAATAATGGAAAACCTAATACTTTAATAAATAATGAAAATACCTGCAGCATAGCTCCCCTAATTATGTTAAACTCTTCTAATGAAGTGAGATGCTCTAAAAGCACCACCAGTTACATATTATCATATTTGTTGCACTATGTTTTTGCTTTTGATACTAGTGTCATCAGTTCCATTTCCTCACCATTTTTGGCACGATTTATCACTATTTTTGGCATACATGATACTCCCAAGCCTATCTCTCCCAACATACATAGTTGTATTAGTCAGTCTCATGCCGCAAATTAAGACATACTCAAGATTAGGTAAATTATGAAGGAAAGAGGTCTAATTGACTTATAGTTACAAATGGCTGGGGAGGCCTCACGAATCATGGCAGAAGGCAAATGAGGAGCAGAGTCACGTCTTACATGGCAGTAGGCAAGAGAGCTTATGCAGGGGAATTCCCATTTATAAAACCATCATATCTCGTGAAATTTATTCACGTCCACAAGAACAGTAGTGGGGAAGCTGCCCTCAAGATTCAATTATCTCCACCTGGCCCTGCCCTGGACACTTGGGAAGTATTACAATTCAAGGTGAGATTTGGGGTGGGGACACAGCCAAACCATATCAACATTGCTTAATATAAAAAATTTCTTTAATTTCAACTGGAGTGATGACTAAAGTAAAATAATTCAGTAACATTAGTTTTCTTCCTTTTTTCTGATCTTCACAATCTGGAAATGAAAGCATAATTTCCCATGTCAGTCAGTTTTGATGAATTTTTGGTGCTTAGAACAGTTATTTCAAATACAGATATATGAAAATGTCATAAAACAATGGAAGTCCATAGAAATATCAAATTAATATATTTCACCAGAAGTAAAACATCTTTTCTAATCAATATTTCATGTAAGAAAAGAAACATTTGGCATAGATGTGACATCCCAAGTGGGCTGTCATTGTCAAGGACCTTAGACAGAGCTGAGACTTCCCTAATTATTACAAATAAGTTATGACATGTGCTCTGATTTTTTTCAGACATAGCTTCCCATGCTAATAAAATTACCAAATTAATCTGAATAATAATATTGATGATGTGGTGCCTAATTTTATTCAACAAATAATTTTAAGCTTAACATACCAGTGTATCATTTACAAGTTACCATGGATAATCAGAGATGCATAAAGGAATCAATTTTTGCCATCAAATACTTTCTATTATTTTATTGATCAAATTGGTGTGCCAGTCATAACACTCAGTTTATCTTTATACATAATACAAATTGTCATTTAGATATGTGAAAAAAACTATTTAAAATGTTTATGTGGACAGAAGATAGAGTCAAGAAAATGTCTTCCTACAGTATAACAGCATACATTACAGTAATGAGAATTAGTGATGTACCACTAAACACAGGAATACATATCATTTCAAACAACTAGTAAGAGAGTCTAGATATAATGGCTAAAACCTGCATAATTCCACTTATATTTTTAAATAGGCAAAACTCATTTTTAGTGTTAGAAACAAGCATAGTGTTTACCTTTGAGAGGAAACTTACTTCAGGTAAACAGGAGGCACTATGTGTTATTGTAATGTTTTTTTTCCTTGACCAAAATGCGAGTTACACTGGTGTGGTCACTTTGTAAAATTTTATAGAACTGTACATTTCTGATCTTTGTACTTTTTGCATATATGCTATATTTTAAAATTTATTCCAATACATAGAAACAGCACTATGTGAAGACATAAGCTATTTGAATAACACTTACAAAATACAGAAAACAACTTATTCCCAATTAAGAGGAATAATATACATTTTTGCAGCCATTAACTGTCTTTTGGAAAACTCTTGGATTGTTAAAAAAAAATGTAAAGACCATCGAGGCTATGAAGAAACTGCATCAACTAA
>NW_016804163.1:6014507-6028360 GCF_001698545.2 Rhinopithecus bieti
AAAAAAAAAAAAAAAGAAAGAAAATAACACTGAGAAAAGTAATATTAATTACCATAATTATTGAGGACAGAATAAAAATTATCACTTAATTAAGATTGGTTATGATATGCTGAATCAAATAGATTGAAATTAGGGACTATATTATAGGTTTTTGTTTCACTGATTCTAAGTAAGAAAACAAAAATTGTCCTTATGTAAATGTGTTGAATTTCAGAAAAATATCTTTCTCACGTTCTACTCAATTGATTTCTGGGATAGTAGACTGACCTCATTTAAATTAGAAAACAAATATTTTGATGGTGCATTAAGTTTATTGTTTTGTGAATTTATATATGATTTCTAATTAATTTCCCATAACTTCACTGACCACCTTTTTCACGATGTGATGAATATATTACTGTTTCACTGAGTAGTATTGTTATAAAGTATCACTTAAAATCAATAATATATTTTGAGTTTACTTCTTAATGTCTTTGTATGTAATCCTGAATTTCACTTGAAATAATGATTCTTTGGATATTTTGTAGGCTTTTGAATGAGATTATTTTACATTTAAATATTGAGTTCAATAAGAAGTAAGCTAATAACTCAGTTCCAGTAAAATAAATAAAGCATAAAATATACACACATATGTATATTATACATATATGTTACATATATTTTATATTATGTACACAAAATTTACACTGATTTAAAAAAGGCAAGAAATAAAATCAGCAGGATGATTTTATCAAAGAAATGATGTTTGCGATTTAGTTTCCTGAAACCTCCAAGTCTGCGAATAAATTGCTTCAAAGAGATTTGGAAGGAAGGGGAAAACAGTCTAAAAATATCAATTTCCACCTAAAGTACATATATGGTGGAGTTCATATCAGTGAAACTATCTTTTTTTCCAATTCCATAGGTTTATTTTAGAAAGCATTGGTTTTAGCTAATTAATTTAGTTGTAATTATTCTATGTAGTCTAATATTGTTCTTTTATCATATTTCCACCTTTTCTTTAAAGATTGGGCATTATAAAATGATTTTGGACTGATAATAGATCATTTAATCAAAATCAGGTTAAATCTGGGAATAATGAACTGTACAGAGATCTCAAATATTTTAACGCTGAACATTTATCAGCAAAACAACATCCTTTTATTAATAGGAAACATGCGATCTTTTCATTTGCAATGTTACTGTTGATGGGGGTTCTGACTCATTGTTCTAGTATAAATCACCCATAATTCATCATCTACAATTTTTAATTTAGATTTATTTAAAGTGTTGTGTAAGCATGCACATTTTACCCTTTAATATTTGTATGGCATAAGTTGTTTAACAATTTTAAATTTAGTGCCATGACATTAAGAATTTTCAAAGGATTCACTTTTTTCAACAGTAACACTTTTTTTTTTAATTTCGTTCATATAAGATGTAATTAAGTTATGTAATTTCAATAACAACGACAGAAGGCACAAATCAGTTTGAGAACAAATGTGACTAACTGTCCACAAACATGCAGCTCAACTGCAGAGAGCAGAGTTCACTAGCACATTCGAAAGTGGCCCACAAGCAGTGAAAACACAGCCTGCCAAGAGCATAATTCCATATGCTTCACAGAAGAAATGGAGTGGGCAGGTTGATCAAGGGAATCAGTTAAACTAGGTCTGTTAGGACAAGTTTCAATCACATACTACTCATTTTCATTAAAATTTAAACTTACATTTTATATTCTTTGGAATCAGAAAATGTGACTGTATTGTCTAAGATATATCTCAAAGTCCTAAAATTATAGCTAAGCCTCTTATTTATGTCAGATCCCGAGGCCAATAGATCTGGGTGTGTTATGCAACCACAGGAGCTTTAGAATTACTATGAAAACAAGTTCATCCTCACCCAAAGGACAAATAATTTCAGGGTTTGGTTGATTCTACCTTCATTCGTAGCTGCATAAATACCCTGGCAATGACAGCACAGTTCCAACTAGGCAATACAAAGAGGTCAGTCTCATCTGGAACACCAACTTCTCATGGAGGAAAACCTCTGATATCATGCTTTTCTGCCCTTTATCTTTTGCAGATAATAATTTAGAAGACAAATAACCAGAAATGCAGTGAGTTGATAGAAGGAGAATGTCACCAGGCAATACTTCCTGATGATTAAGAACAACAAAATAAAACAAAACAAAAACCAAAGCATTCTTTAAAATATTTGTATCTTGTACATATTTAATTTGCCCGAGACAAAATGATTGAAATAAATGATGATAAATCTGTGCATATATCCTGTGCACATCTGTTATTATTTATTTCATCTTATAGTATAATTGTTAGCTATTCTTCTCTCTCACCAACTAGAAAGAAACTGTAAAAGAGGAAATTCTGTCCTTTTTTTTGAGTCTCTAGTATTTACTTTAATGAATAATAGATGCTTGCTTGCAAGCGGGGAAAGTGAATTCATGGATATTTATCAAGCAATTTTTTTTTTTTTTAATGGAGTCTCACGTTGCTGCCCAGGCTGGAGTGCAGTGGTGCAATCTCAGCTCACTGCAAGCTCCGCCTCCTGGGTTCACGCCATTCTCCTGCCTCAGCCTCCCGAGTAGCTGGGACTACAGGCGCTCGCCAACACGCGCGGCTAATTCTTTTTTGTATTTTTAGTAGAGACGGGGTTTCACAGCGTTAACCAGGATGGTCTTGATCTCCTGACCTGGTGATCTGCCTGCCTCAGCCTCCCAAAGTGCTGAGATTACAGGCGTGAGCCACCGTGCGCGGCCCCTTATCAAGCAATTTCTGTAGATAGAGAGTAGAGAAAACAACTCTTGAGCTAGAAAACAAGAGATTTGCCTTTATCCAAAGATAGATTAGAGAAACTGCTATTCAAGATAAAGACTTGGCAATACTATCATAATATTAGAGAACTTGCTGAAAATCAGAAAATTTTATGTGAAACATTAGTGTAGGCTTGAAAAAAAGTTAAATTATTTTATTTAAAATAGTCATATAAAAATTTGCATAAGATACTCATGATTGCAGCTCTTCCACATTTATGATAACAAAATAACTAAAAAATATAAGTAAAACTACAAAATCAATTCCGTTAAGTTGATTAGTATAATTATCGAGATAATAATTTTTAATAAAATTAAAATGTATTGGCTTAAAAGCATTCGTCATTAATTAAATTACACATTAATTTAATGTGGTTGATTGTGTTTTGTTACAATTTAACCACAAATAACCCATGGCATATTATGTACCTAAACTTAGGTTTTTATATTTCATTTGATTTTGACTTTTGTGCATGGAGCGAGTCATTTATATGAACACCATTATCATAGTAATTGCATTTTGTTTTTTTTCCAATGTCTTGTTTAACTACTAAGCTGTATATCGATTCAGTAGCACCTTCTGAGACATACAATTGAAAAGTGTAATTCTGATGAAAATCATTTTAGATTTATTAACAATTTTATAGTAATAAAATTGCACATATGAACGCATCATGAAATTATTTAGAACAAAGTGTAGCATATTTTCAGAAAGCAATTATCACTCTTCCCATTTTACAGATGAGAAGACCAGCCTCAAGAAAGTGACTTAAGCTAATAAATGCCAGAGCGGAGATTCAAACCCAAATCTATTAACTCAAGTTTTTTGTGCTTTTAATCGATAATACTCTTTAATATCTGAATGTTGAATAAATTTCCCAATATTACATTGCCAATTAAGTCTAAAGTTCAAATAAGAACTCTTGTCTCTAGACTTTTAAATCAAAACTCTTTTTCATACAATGTCTTCTGATCTAATTTGTTTTATTGCGCTTTTATGGCAGTTGAGTTATGAATATGCCCTTTTTATTTGGTCTATTTGTTCTCATGGAACAAGAATTGTTTGCTAATTTTGTCTGAAATGACATTTGCAAATAGGAGATTTTAGATAGTGGTAAAAATAAAATAATCGGCTTTTGGCAGTAATGGAAAGTGTACTTAAATTGCAGAATATGTTTCATTATAAAATGTTAAAGTAAAATATCACAGCACACCAAAAACTCCTTGTATTTGATTTAGTATTACTGTCATTGGTGGTAGTCATGACTTATTAAAGTAGTAAAATAAATGTGTAAAACTTGATGTGAGAAAATTATGTAGCATTTATTATGCTGAGCCTGTTTCTATAATAGGAAACATTGTAGTTGTGTGGTCAAATAATTGTAGAGATGAGAAGCACTGGGAAACTGTCGCTATTTTTATTTAGAGGAATTAAAAGTTACAAAATGAAAAAAATTTAGAGGGGAAAATGCAATTCTAAATAAGGCTAAATCAACTACAGTAAATTTTATGTGGATGAGTGAATCAGGTAAACTAAGAGGGGAAGTTTAAGGAAAAATAAATTCATGAGTTCTCATTTTACACATATATTCCCAAGAAGAAAACTTTTAGAGATTTATTTATTTATTTATTTATTTTACTAGCTCCTATTTTTAAAAATTTCTCAGGAAGAAGATGAGAAAGTAGGGGCAGGTAGAGGTGGGAAAAGCATATGAAAGAGTATTACCAGGGATCCAAAACAATGTTTAAGAGGCATCATTTACATGATCTTACCTAATGGACATAGTTAATAATAGAGATTTAGAATTTGGCTATGCAGATTTATCTCATTAAAGACATTTATTTGTGACTGCTGGTAGAAAATTATAAAGCATATGAATCCATAATAAATAGAAGTCATATCTCCTAGGACTTTTTCAGCTTATAAAGTACACTCATGGGCCTTGTTTCATTTAATTTTTATAATACTCTTGAGAGGTAATATTATAGCCTATTTACAGAATGAAAACCAATATTTTGTGAGTGCAATGGAGGCTAGGTTTCAAAAGTTAGAGTTTGCCTCTAAGAGAATCTTGTAGCTGGAGATCCTAGGACATTGGCACGATGAGTGAGACTGAGTATGGGAACAGAATCAAATATAATTAAACAAAGAAGGGGAAACCCAGGAAGCAAAGCAGAGGACACAATATTGTTAAAAGGAATTATAGGCTGGACACGGTGGTTCACTTATGTAAACCAGCATTTCAGGAGGCTGAGGAGGGAGGATTGGTTGAGACCAGGGTTTTGATACCAGCCTGGGCAACATGACCAGACCTGTCTCGACAAAAAATAAAAATAATTACTTAGTTGGGCATGGGGGCAAGGACCTGTGGTCCCCATTACACAGAAGACTGAGGTGGGAGGATCACTTGAGCCCAGGAGGTCAAGGCTACAGTGACCTGTATTTGCACTGCTGCACTCCAGAGCCTGGGCAACACAGCAAGACACTGGAAACAAAAAAAGTTACAAAAATGATCGAATAATGTGTTTTTAAAAATTAAAATAGAACCTTTCAACCTTTATCTCTATTATCTTAAAATCCTAGGTACCTTGATCATCTGCATGCCCTGATAATTCAGCTCATCTATCATGACAGATTTACAGATTTACACATTTACAGCTTTGTGAGACTATTGCAACTAGAATTTCAGTTCATGGCCCAGAAGTGAAGAAAGGAAGAGATATTAATCATCTCATACCTTTTTCTGCTCCAACATCATAAGATAAAAATATTTTAAATCACAGCCAAACAGTTTTCCTATAAATGGAACCTAAGCAGTTGACAATACTTTTCTAAGCAAATATTTGGCAAACTACTACCGTAAGAAAGCCAGGGAGCAGAGTTTATTGCATTTCATGTCAATGTAACCTTGTTCTTCTTCAGAGAAGTTAATTCACCCATACTGTTACTATTGTTATGTAAATCTATCTTTAAAATACCTTCTTAAATGATATATCACTCATTTTCCAATTTGTGCTAGAAATGTATCAAACTTTATAATTGATAGTTTGGGGGAAGAGATACTATGTTTTGAAGTGAGTGACTTGTATGCCACAATAAACACACAAAAAAACACTTTTTATATAAAAGTATATATAAAAGTATACTTCAAAGGACAAGAGGGAAAATGGTTCTCATTGGAGAAAACAAGTTTGATGTCTGTCTTAGTAAGGCTTGCTTGTATAGGAGTAGGTAGGTTGGGTGAGTAAGAAATTGTAGGTAGGGTAGGTTAAAACTAGCTGCCATAGGCAAGATAATACCATCATCTAGGTCTCTTTACATTGAGATTAGAGTTTATGCTCAAATGGAACAATAAAGACAATTTATGATTCACCTTTCTCATTCCCAAATAGTGTGATTCTTTTTCTTTGACTTGTGTCTTGCACATACATGGTCACTTCATGACAGAAGGGTCACACTGATTTATAAGAGGTATTTTTAAATAACACAATGCCTCATTATCAGAGAGATTTAATAGACAAAAGTAAAACTATAGACAGAAAAACAATTCATAAAAAAGGAGGAACATCTAACTAAAATGCCAATGTTTTCACTCCAATATACAACTCAACAAATTAAGTAAGTAGAGATGAAACATCAAAAGAGGTGAATTCCACCTAGATGTTATTCCTAATTTTCTTCTTTTATATTCTTCTTACTAAGATCTGTTTGTTAAAATACTGTAACAAGTGTGACTTTTAATTGTCGGACACGATTGTAAAGAATATTAAATTTTGCTAATTAGTAAAATTCAAAATGAAACCTTTTGTGATTAGAACTCTAATTATTTAATTTTCTTTCTATTCTAATCTTCAGTACATTTTAGCATTCATCAAGTCAGCAAATAGCACAATTTATAAGGAAAATAAACCGTGAGAAGCTATGCTATAAAATACAAAGCAAAAATGGCAAGAAACATGTTAATATGAAGCTACATCAAGGTTTAATAGTGACACATAACACAATGTTGGTATTTAATCATTTTAATCTGCGTTCAAAATTCTCTTTATACACAAGTCATAATGACCTAGCTAGGTATTGGATGATGTCCAAATTTATCAAATCTGAAAAATTTAGACCATGTTATCAAGGTTAAGGAGATCAGAATATTTGTACAGGAAGTCATCCTTCTTGTTAATGCAGGGGAGCATTAATTCATTAAACCAGAATGTGTATTTAAGACACTCTACATGCAATTTTAGAGACTTTGGGAGAATAACCACTGGTTTATGTCATTCCTGCTCTTAAAGAACAAGGCTATACACTGTTCAGACACTGTGATCATGCTATACGTATCTGAATTTACAGCCTATAACATAATGCAAATCATATAGCATGGCTTACTAAATATTTGTGAAATCAACTTAGACATCAAGGGATTGAAAGTTTGTATGGTTGTGTGTATTGAGGTGGGGATAGGAGATAAAGGATAAGGCATAATTATCTGATTCCTAAACAAAAAGGTCATTGGCACAGGGAGCTCTAGCTTTAGAAGGAAGGGGCATAGGAATGAGGAAGAGAGACGTCCATGCATGTACAGAGCTAGACTCTAGCAGGCTGGTTTCTAAATGGAAATAAATTATTATTGAAACTTATGAATCCAATAGGATTTATGTCTGCGTACGCAGAAGAGGTGCTTGAAGACAGAAACAAAGCTCCCGCCACTTGCTACCAAAACATGTTGTAATAATAATGTGGCAGTTGGCATTCAGCCACCATCAGAATGGTGTGTGCTCTAAGATGTCTTCTTATCGCCAAGGGTGATATAGAAATGTTACTGAGTTTTTTCTATGAACTATTGCTTGATGACCCATATTTACTTGATGGCTTGTTGGTATGATCTGGGGCCATGCAGCAGAGCAAAGATACTACTGAAGATAAAACAGATGAGATCATTCTGTGAGCAGGGTCCTTTGTAAACATGTGACTCAAGAAGACCTTGGTTTGCTAACAAGACCTCCCTGGAAAGCACTCAAGAAGTTTTCTGGGACATTTTGCTCCAATTGCTGAACAACATCAAGAGATCTAAAATTTAAGTTTTCAGAAACTCATGAGTCTGGGACCTGTGAACAGAGAGAACATCATGTTTCATCAATAATGGAATTCAAGGTGTCCATCTTATATAAAAAAGCATCTATTTCTAGAACAGAAGGATGGCTGAACATATCCTCAAGTTAATCAGTTTCCTTGCATTGTAGATTTGTTCTGCACTGCTATTTCAACAGCTCATTACTACGTTAATGAATACAGCTTCAGAGATGGACATTTGTACAGTTGGTGAAAGTTCAACCTCTCCAAAAGTGAGAACCTAATTACTTCTTCATGTAGAGCAACAATTTAAAGACCAATTTAAAGTTTATTGCTCTTTCTATAGATGAATGTAAAACTTCTTATTGATTCACCTGGATTTAAAATAACAGTGAGAGTTGACATAGCTTAATGACGAGATTCTTTTGTTACTAAAATATGTCTGTAATATGTAATTCTGACTCATCTCTGAATAGCAATATTTTATGAATACAAAAATCTAATATTTGACCATTTAATCTCAGAACCTAAAATGTAATTTTTCAATGTGTCTGACATATACCAGGCATGAAATAAATATTTTTTAATAAAATGATGAAAGCTAAATTAAGGACAGAAAAATTCAAGCAAAAGAAATAAATTTATTTCATATATTATAAAATGTGATTTGAAATGTTAGAAGTATGTCTAAAAACAAACAAACAAAAAAGAATGTGAATCCAAGTACAAAATGTATTTTTATGTCAGTTATTTGGATTTTTAAAACTCAGGATATGGCTTGCATAGATTTTTTATTGTTGCATTTTCTTTTGATAATTTCACTTTACATTTTATAATATGTTTAGCCTTGGCTTAATAATATAGACAGAGTTTTTTTTTTTTCTGTGATTGTCCATAAAAATAAAGAATTCAGTGTAATAACTACTTATCAAGAATCAAATACAATGTCCTTCTCAGAAATACTTTGTAATAAACTCTTCAACAATGAATAAAGTTAAAATGCTTTCATTTAATGAAATTTTATTTTTCTACTGTTGGAATCGTTGAAATTATTAATAACTTGAAGGTGCTTTCTGTATCAACATTCAATCTGCTTAACTCATTCTTTGGTGTTTCAAGTGATCTGTGCAGAAGAGAACACTTTTGCTGACCCTTGATTTACCTCAAAGCCATAGGCTTAAAGGAATCAGGTGAAATTGCAGATTTCAAGTCAGTGGCCTTGAAACAGCTATAGCTATGCTTACTGCCTGACACATCCATCAGGCACTACATGTGATTGATTGCACTGTTTCTGAGGCTGTGAAACTGATCACCAGAATGAAGGATTTTTCCATCTGCATTAAAGCACAAAGTCATTTTAAAGACCACTTTTAGGAAGGTGAGCAATAACTGTCATCAACAACTAAAATTTCACAACCACTTGAAAACTGGCCCAAGAGCCTAAAATATGAAAAGAAGAACAGTCGTCAAGTGACTAACACCTTTCCTTTTTTGGGAGTTCATGGTGCATTTATTAATATGGTTTAAATTAAAGATCCTTTTTTATAATGACAGCTTTTCTTTTGTGATTTTGGCCTAATATTTTTGTTCTTTTGTGAAAGTATCGTATATTTTCTTGAGTAAGGAAACTTTTATAAAGCTTTGATTTTTGCACTATTGTACAGGATTTAATACGATCCTTCTTTCATTATCTGTTCGCAAAAGTTAGATCTCTTTACATTTGGCCAGTTCAAACAGGGCAGAAGGTTTGCACAGTGAATATAATCTGGCACAAAGCTTTTGGATTCACCCATCCTTCTCAGAAAAACCAAGGGTATGGATGAACTAGAGACAGCTATACAACCGAATACTTCCAGACCATTCTGAAAGAGCCTCCCATCAATCATCATTGCCGGGTTTACTTTTCCTTTGTCCTCACACTTTGTTTTTCACTCTTCTCATTGCCTCAGTTTTGTTTTTCTTTATTTTCATTCATACACGTTCACTTTGAAATTCACTTACAGCGATAATCATTTTTGGCAACCAAATTGAAAGAATATTCCTAATTTTGTTAATGTTTCAGATTTTAAGAAGTGTTAATGTACTTACAAAATTAGTGCAGCCATCATTTTATCATGATGAGTAGAGTAGAAGGAAATAGGCTCCTTACACAGATTCATTAAGTTATCAGCATATAAAATGAGTTAAATATACTAAAGTGAAATGACAGTTGATTCGTTAGTCAAACAGACATGGGCTTGGATCCTAGGTTTGATCACTCATTTTAGGCAAGATAGTTTGCCTGCCTAAATCTCAGTTCCTCCTTTTTAAAATCTGAAAATAAAGCCAAATTAATACAGTCATGAATATGAAATGACTTAATATATGTGAAATATCTGTTAAAGGGAAAGAAATGTAGTAAGAGCTCAATAATTGTTTCTATTTTAGTTCTCCTCATTAGTGTTTCAACAAAGGAAATATTACCTGTTCTAACTGAATCTATAACAGCAAGCTGATCTTTCCCACAGATCCCTTTTGCAGTATGTCATCACAAAAATATTTTCAAATGGGTAAAATTAGCAGTAAACTACTACAAATAATGTTGGAATTATTTTTCTATCTTTGATAACCTATTTTTATTCAGGCTAAGATAGATACATATTGATATCAGACACACATCTTTCTTCAAATTAAATAAGATACATATGAGAATATATAGATGTAAATATAAATATTTATATTTATATACACATTACTCAAAAGACTATCATTATGTGATATTTAAGTCTGTGGCCTGATTCGATGCAAACTCTAAAAAGAAGCAATCATTGAGGAAAATATGTATTAATACAATGAACATTAGTAACTATGCAAACTCTAAAACTGGACTTCACAACTCCCATTTACAGTGGATTAAGTACAGCACTGGACACTCCAGTAATCAATTTCAGTTTGTATGTTGAAAGGGTCAGAAGTTTATGATATATTCAGAGTTAGTAAAGCAATCTAAAAATCATGTGTCAGATAATAAATGGGGTGACATTGTTTAAATTCTCTGGTGAAATATTCATGTAGATTACTTGAGATTCTGTTCATACAATAGTAAACAATTTTACAAGAAAGATATTCTTTAGTTCTAAATTTATTCCAAATAACAAAAATAAAATGATCATAGAATAATTCGGCCTTATATTATTGAATCATTATGCAATTAAGATCCATAAATACAGAATTATACATTTTAAATGTGTCTGACTTTAAATGGACAATTGTCTTTTACAGGTAGGTGTTTAATAGTAAACTTGCACAAATGCGTAGCTATAAAATGTGCTATATATCTTGCAAAGTCAACTTTTAAAATATAATGTGAGAAATGATTGTTCAATTGTACCTGAATCAGATACCTGTACTATTAACAATCGGACACAGCTCCTGTGGCTTTTTCCATTTGAATTGAAAGTTGCAGAAAGGGATAATCTAATTCAAAGAGCTCAAAAGAAACCTAAGTATTCAACTGAGGTTGCTCCTTTATCTCTGACAGGACCCAACCAGAATTTTGAAAAGGTATTCTAATAATGTATACAAACTAGTCAAGGAAAAATCACCACGCTTGCCATGTTATTATGTATTCTGAAAATAAAATTGTCTCAGATATAAACAAGCAAGTTCACAAAAGTAGAACATAATGATTCTCTTTTGTATATCATGCATGTCCTTCTCCAAAAAGAAAAAAAAAAATCCTAGATAATAACAATTTAATATGGTACACTAAGAAAATAAAACTGCGAATCACAGCACTTTGGGAGGCCGAGGTGGGTGGATCACCTGAGACCAGGAATTCGAGACTGGCCTGGGCAACATGGTGAAACACTGTCTGTACTAAAAATACAAAAATTAGCCAGGCATGGTGGTGCACACCTGTAATCCCAGCTATTTGAGAGACTGAGGCAGGAGAATCACTTGAACCCAGGAGGCAGAGGTTGCAATGAGCCAAGATTGCGCCCCTACACTGCAGCCTGGGCAACAGAGCCAGACTCTTGTCTCCATAAATAGATAAATAATTAAAAGAAAAGAAACGTAAAGAAAACCCTGACACTCACTTCAGTAAAGAACGATGGACTCAGAGCACTGAACTCCAAAACTAATTATACTAGATTCTTTCAAACTGAATAAACTCACATGTTCTCACGTATAAGTGGGAGCTAAACTTTGGAATACATATGGACACAAAGAAGGGAACAAGAGACACTGCGGCCTCCTTGGTGGAGAATGGGAGGAGGGTGAGGATTGAAACACTACCTGTAGGGGAACTTTGCTGATTGCCTAAGTGGCAAAATAATCTGTATACTAAACCCCTATGACATGCAATTTTCTCATGTAACAAATGTGCACATGTACCCCTGAATCTAAAAGAAAACTTAACAAAAAATAAACCAGAGGAAGCCATGAAAAGTTTTTGGACTTCAGTTTTGTTGTTGTTTTATACAGAAGAGTTTTGAACTTCACTTTTTTGTATGTATGAAAAAGAATGAAATGATTCTTTAGGGTGTATTTTAATTCTGTAAAAGATTTAAATTACTAAATTATAAAATATAGTAATTCAGTCATGAGATGAAGGAAAGTTCTCTGGCCTATTTACAGCATGCAAAATTCAAAATTTTACTTACATATTCTTAAATACAAACAAAATATTTCCTTACAAGTTAGTTATTTTAAAATTTTGCTTGCTTACTTTTGCCTTTTGATATGGAGAACCTTTGTCCCTGTATTCTCATACCTGCTAGAAAAGTAAAAACCAACATATCCGACATTTGTTAGATGACATTAACACCATACTTCCCTTTTCTTGGTCCCAATGTGCCCTGTGAAATTTCCCCTGTATTAGAAAAGTCTTCTAAAACAGTATTCAAATAAATCTGATTTCAAATTCCATGTTATTTATATTCACTGTGATGATTCCAACTATAAATGCCTCTTTCTAAATTCAACTGGACTTTCGTTACTACCTAAAAATTCTAAGAATATAAACTTGGTCTCATCCCGAATCTTACCTTTTAGGAACTGGTTTCATCAATCATTTTCATTCATGTCTATTCTTTCTACACTTACATTTAACAAATTGCACAGTGCCAAATATATACTAAAAACTCAGAAATTTACAGGATAATTTGTTTTAAAAAGCCACATTATTGTTTCCCATTGACTACTTTGTCATTTGAAAGGCAATAACCACATTAAATAAAAAATTCTCCCATTTAACCCCAACAAAATATCTCAAAGAGTGGTCTCTGCTGGTTAGAGCTCCCTTCTCTCACATTCTAATTGCTTAATCTCTGGATATGTAGTTACTCTGTTGCCACCCAATTTAATAAATCTTGAATACATCATTGACTTTCAAAGACTCAAACTGACATTTTCTTTGGGTCTCATTTTTTGTGACCACTCTAAAAAAATTGCCCTAGCAAATGTGCCTTCCTTGTTAAAATGCTGTCCTCTGTTACTGTCAGAACACAGTACTGTTATGACTCATATTAATCTCTGCCACGTCTTATAAAATGGATAAGGACACAATTCTTTCATTTTTATAAGCGATTGCATAATTCTTATTTGTGTGTTGTGTAGTGTCTTGCTCCAAAGTCCTGCAGCTATCTTCAGGATTTATCATATACCCTGGTGGTCTTTGGATATAGGATTGCTTTCAAACATCAACTAGGAAGAAGTAGAGTGTCTCCTCATCCTGCTGCAGTCCTAATGCTCATCTTAATCTAATCCTTTTACTGCCAGCCTCAGCTTCTTTTAATTCACCTACACTGTTCATCTATTGTTCCTGAAGCACAAACACACTGATGGGGTGGCTGAGTCTAGATGGATCCCATGAGCATCTATATTCTTAGGCTAAATTTGGATTTGGATCCACTTATGGATATGATTCCTTTGAATACCCAAGATCTTTTGTGTGGGTGTGGGTGTGGGTGTGGGTGTGGGTGTGGGTGG
>NW_016804163.1:6028760-6164737 GCF_001698545.2 Rhinopithecus bieti
GGGTGTGGGTGGGTGGGTGGGGGCAGGGGTATCTGTCTTAAGTCAGGAACATGCCATCTCTCATCTCCTATAGAGCTTTTAATATTATTGAATTCCAACAAAAGAGAAAAGATAATCTCAATCCCACTTCTTTCAGGAGTCTTCTTAATTTTGTGCCTATTTCTGCTCCTCCTTCCCCTTACTAACTTCCCCAAAACGTGTTGATGTGAGGAAAAGAAACCTGTTAGATCAGTAAAGATTCAGGATTTGCAAGTGTAAAAGGAGCCTGTACCCTGAAAGCTCATTTGGTTTTTGGATTTTGTTCTGCTTCCAATCATAAAGCAGAAAGAAGTGTTTCCTCATGCACTGTACTGGGGATACTCTTACTTCTTCAATCTGATGCTTTAAGGTGACATTCTGTATCATCTCAGACCTAAAATAAGTTAGAGAAAGAGAGAGGGAGACAGAGAGAGAAAAGAGAGAGAGAGACAGATACATACTCATGTAACCACATTCAAAAAGGAAACTATAAATACTGCATCTTCATTTTTCCTTAATTCTTCAACATTTAAATATATCATAAACATTGATAGGAAAGTCATAGCAAAATATACATGAACAATTAGCCATAGCAGTTATATAGACAATGCTTGATAATTACTTTTAAATCTAATTATGTAAAATTTTAATTTGTAAAAGATTGCAAAGATTAGAGACCTCTTAAGATTTAAGATGTTATTAATCTTCGAGACATATTTGTCAGGTGGATTTAAATTATAACTAACTTTCAGTGGTTCCATCTGTGAGTAATTTTTATTAAATATTTGTTGTGGTCATGGGTTACTTAGAACTTGGCTAAAACAAAATAGAAGAGATCCATGATCCTATTATGTAGCTTGTGAATTATGCATGAAATTTACGTTACATTCAGCTGCTACCAAAGATGAACAGAAATACAGGGAGAAAGCACCCAAGTCTTGCATTTGACAACGTCTTACAGCATCAAAAGAGAATGACTAAAACATGTTTTAGCTGTTAGACAAGATTGACATATATTTTTCTGCCCCCCAAAACTTTTAATAAATGAAATTAAGTATATCAAGTACCTAAGAGAATGAAAGATACCTCAGATTATAATAAAGGGCACCAGAGAAAAATTTTAATAATACAACATTACCTTTAGGAATTTGCAATCTGTTTAGGAAAACAGACATGATAACAAGAAGGTACAGAGCAGTTACCCACAAGTGTAGATTCACATTGTCAAATACCCAATTATGGCATTCATTATACAAATGAACAAAAGAGAACCAAAATGAACATTGTGCTCAAAGCCACAGCAGAGATCAAAGGCAGGAAACTGAACATGGGACGTAATGAAAATAAATTATAGGTCTTCAAAGTCAAGTTTTGTTTTTCCAAAACAATGTAGATTAATCATTTAGGGTAAATTTGGCTAAAGTGATTTATAGAAACAAACACATTTTCTAAATTTGATAAATGTAAGACATAGTTTTAAGTGCGTGAATGTAAATTAGTGCTAGTTCAAAAAGTAAAAGAATTTACTCACAGATTTCTTTCAGTGTTCTTCAAATATTTCCAGTGTGTATTGTGTATATTTATATATTATTATTATTATTATTGTTATGAGTTTGTAGGCTGACATTTTCTGACTTTTATTTTAGGATGTAAAAATCCTCCACAAAATGCTAGCAAACTAAATACAGCAGCACATCAAAAAGCTAATCCACCATGATCAAGTAGGTTTTATCCCTGACATGCAAGACTGGTTCAACATGTACAATCAATAAATGTGATTCATCACATAAACAGAGCTAAAAACATAAACCACGTGATTATTTTAATAGATTCAGAAAAGGCTTTTGATAAAAGTTAACATCCCTTCATGTTAAAAACCCTCAACAAACTAGTTATTGAAGGATTATGCTTTAAAATAATAAGAGTAATCTATGAAAAACCCAGCGCCAACATCATACTGAATGTACAAAAGCTGGAAACATTGTTTTTTAAAACTGAAATAAGACAAGGATGTCCTATCTCACCACTTCTATTCAACATGGTACTGAAAGTCTTAGCCAGAGCAATCAGGCAAGAGAACAACAATCAAAAGGCATCCAAATAAATAGAGGAATTAAAATTGTCCTTGTTCAGAGATGACATGATTCTATACCTAGAAAACCTCATAGTCTCTGCCCCAAAGCTCTGATTAAATTAAAAATATCAGCAAATTTTCCGGATACAAAATCAATGTACAAAAATTAGTAGCTTTTCTAAGCAACAACCACCACCAAGCTGAGAGCCAAATCAAGAATGCAATTCAATTTTCAATTGCCACAAAAAGAATATAGTCAGGTATTCAAATCTCCCACTATCAATGTGTGGTTATTTAAGTCTCTTCATAAGTCACTAAGCACTTGCTTTACGAATTTTAATGCCCCTGTGTTGGGTACATATACATTTAAGATAGTTAAGTGTTCTTGTGGAATCGAACCCTTAATGTTATATAATGCTTTTCTTTGTCTTTTTTGATATTTATTTCTTTAAGATATATTTTATCTGAAATTAAAATATTAACCACCTCGGTAGGTAACCTGCCTTCTTTCTAGTTGCTTTTAACATTTATTTTTTCATTTTAACCTGGAGAATCTGATGACTATGCATCTTGGGGTTGTTCATTTTTATGGTATCATGCATGGGGTCTCTGCATTTTCTGAATTTAAATGTTTGCCTCTTTAGCCGGTTGAGAAAATCTTCATGGACAACACCCTCAAACATGTTTTCAAGTTGTTTGCTTACTCTCCCTCTTTCTGTGACACCAATAAGTCATTAATTTGGTCTGTTTACCTAATACCATAATTTTTGGAGGTTTTGTTCATATTTCTTATTCTTTTTTATTTTTGTCTGACTGTGTATTTCAGAGAACTGGTCTTTACGCTTAGAGATGCTTTCCTCAGCTTGATCAATTTTACTGTTAATACTTGTGATTGTATTCTGAAATTCTTGAAATCAGTTTTTCAGCTCTATATGATCAGTTTGGTTCTTTCTTAGAAAAAAGACCATTTTGTGTTTCACCTCTGTAGCATTTTGTTGTATTCCTTAGAATCCTTGGATTGGGTTTCAACTTTCTCCTGAATCTCAGTGATCTTCATTCCTATCCATATTATTAATTCTATTTTTGTCATTTCAGCCATTTCAGCCTGGTTAAAACCCTTGGTGGGGAACTAGTGTGATCATTTGGAAGTAAAAAGACACTCTGGTTTTTTGAGTTGCCAGAGTTCTTGCACTGGTTCTTTCTCATCGGTGTGAGCTGATTTTCCTTCAATCGTTGAAGTTGCTGTCCTTTAAATATTTATTTTTGCCTTTATCTTCTTTAATTCCCTTGGGGGTTTGATTATGCTATAAGGTGGGTTCAGTCAACTGACTTTTTATTTCTGGAAGATTTTAGGGGGCCAAGGCTCAGGTCAGCTCTCCTGAGCTGTGTGCTCTAATGCTGTGGGTCTTGTTTTAGGGACGTGGCCTTGTTCTCTGGTCCCTTGAGGTCAGGAACCTGTTGTTCTAGAGGGGCCAAAGTGTTCCCAGACCACCAGCCACACAACTCCAATGGGTGGTGCCAGCCAATGTACTTCTTTATGATGTCAACTGGATCTGTGATCATTCACATGTCCCAGAAGCAGCAATAGCAGCAGCAGCAGCATGCCAGTGGGGTGCATGCTTATCAGCTAGGGTGGGGAGCTGGCAGGCATAGGGCTACCTCCTCTGTGCTCACGTGGCCAGTGGCAGCATGGGAAACATTGGGTAGGGAGGGCAGGGCCACTAGCATCTGTGTGCACATTTTTACTGGCAGCAGTGTTGGCACATGGGTGGGCTGCTGGTGGGCACAGGGCTGCTGGCTTCCCTGCACTCATTGGTGCTAGTGGCAGTGTTGGAGACTGGGGGGAGAGTAGAGAGGGCGCAGGGCTGCTGACCTCCATGCATGCATTTGAACTGGAAAAGATGAGCAGCCTGGCAGGTGCGCTCATCCTAACAGTAACACAGTGGGGTGCATGCTCACATGAGTGCTGTTAGGGAAGGGGAGGCAAGGTACATCCAAGTGTGCCAGCAAAATAGTAAGGGGTGGCTGTGGGTGAGTTGGTGCTGGCCAAGTGGCTCAGGGGAGGCTGTGGTGGGGAAAGGGTGCTGGTGGGCTGGCACACTTTAGGGGACACTCTACTGGAGATTTCTGATGGTCAGGTGTGGTCAAGCAGCACAGGAGCTACGACGTGGGTCCCCAGGAGATACCCTGGTTGGGTATTTATTTAATTCCTTTTCTCTATCCACTCTCAATGTCTTTCCTCCATCTACTATCAATGTCTTCCCTCCATCCACTCTCAATGTCTTTCTACCATCTGCTATCAATATCTTCCCTCCATCCACTTTCAATGCCTTTCCTCCATCCACTCTCAACTCAAATCCTTCCCTCCATCCACCCTCAATTATTTCCCTCCATCCACCCTCAATGCCTTCCTTTCATTCACTCTCAATGCTTTCCCTCCATCCACTCTCAATTCCTTCCCTCCATCCACTCTCAATTCCTTCCCTCCATCCACTCTCAATGCCTTCCTTCCATCCACTCTCAATGCTTTCGCTCCATCTACTCGCAATGCCTTCCCTCCAAAGTTCTGCTCAGAGTGCACCAGTCTTTCTGACGCCTCCATCCCTCGGTGACATGTTCTTCCTGGCTGTGTCTAGTTGGCTATCTTGCTGGCAAGCTGCAATGTGTATTTTGGATTCAAAAACAAAAATAAAATGTTAATTGGTTAACCTGTTTAAATAAATGCCAATATCACCAATATTTAAATTTTCTCAGAAGTCTAATATAACAAAAATGTTACTATAAACTCGTCATTTGGAATTTTTGCTTCATATAACATTGAAACAGGATGTAGACATTTGTTTGTAGTGTATGTTTTTCTAAATCCTTGCTTCTACCCTCTAGAACCAGAAGGATTTTTGTCTCTCAGTAACCTCGGAATAGGTAATGAACCAGTATTATACTTCCTCATACCATGACTATGACTGCTCAGTGCTCAATTGTTTTTTAAAACAATTGAAATATACATTGTAAATTACTTTAAATAAATCAATATGTGTCTCTGTTGTGTATTTATATTTGTATTTATCAAGCACTCAAAAGAAATTTATGAAATCAATGGGTCTAATCTATCTACAAGCATGTTAAATAGGATAAATTTGGTATTTATTTTCTGTATTTAGTTTTCTCTCCACATGCAAAAAGTTAAAATTACTTTTCTCAATGAAATTATTTTGATGATAACAATATTCTACCAAGATTCAATACAACTCAGACGAATTCGCTATCACTAATATTAGCACTTTAGTAACTAAATTATCAAGGGAAAAGATGTTATATATGATGTCTCATTTATGTTAAAAAAGGTATATCTAAAATATCAAAAACAATATTTCTAGTATTGATTATTTTCCTATACACATTTTAAGCATTGAATAGTTTAGAGTTTCTTGCTGCTATAGTTGTTTTAGTTTTATCAACAAATAGTTCCAATTCTAGAAGAAAACTTCAAAGCTCTGGTGTTTATACCACAGAAGCTTATTAGAGTGACATTAGAAAAGAATTAAGTAGGAATTTAGTTATATTATCAATTATAATGTAATTAATTATATAATGTTTTCCATCTGTCTTTCTTTGGGATACATATGCTTACTGTCAATAAAATATCTATAAGTTTGGGAGAATTATTAAGCCAATTACAAATCAGTTTAATGTCACTAAATATTGATTTGGAATAATTCTTATCACCCTGACTCAAATTTTTGAGTTTCTTTGAACTTCATGTTCATTTTTATTTTATTGCATTTTATTTATTATTCTTTTTTAGAGACAGGGTCTCACTGTGTCACCCAGGCTGCAGTGTACTAGTGTGATTATAGCTCATTGCAGCCTTGAAATTTTAGGCTGAAGTGATTCTCTTGCCTCAGCCATCTTAATATCTGAGACTAAACGCATGCACTGCCATGCCCAGCTAATTTTTCAATTTGTTTATTGTAATGATGGAGTCTCACTATGTTGCCCAGGCTGGTCTTGAACGCCTGGTCTTAAGCAATCCTCCCACCTCAGCCTTCCAAAGTGCTAAGATTACAAGTGTGCGCCACTGTGCCTGGACAAACTTTAAAATACACACACAAACATATAAGATTTTGGTGGATTCTTAGATACAACATATATTATTGCAACTAATCTATATTTGTATATTTATAAGATTATACATTTTAAATGGAAATTTTCCTTGTCATTTGTCTCTCGTTAAAGCAATAGTAATGGGTTTATATTGGCTTCTCCTAATCAGTTGTTTGAATGTCTTTTTTTTTTTTTTTTTTTTTTTGAAACAGAGTGTTGCTCTTTCGCCCAGGCTGGAGTGTGGTGCTGCTATCTCTGCTCACAGCAATCTTAGCCTCCTGGATTCAAGAGATTCTCCTGCCTCAGCTTCTTGAGTAGCTTGGATTACAGGCACGCACCACCACACCTGGCTAATTTTTATATTTTAAGTACAGATGGGGTTTTGCCATGTTGCCCAGGCTGGTCTCGAATTCCTGAGCTCAAAGCGATCCTCCTGCCTCGGCCTCCCAAAGTGCTGGGATTACAGATGTTAGCTACCACATCTGGCCAAATGTCTTTTTATTCAATTATCTACCTACTTCTGAATTAACCCCATGAACTATATTACTTTTTCTAACAAGTTTAGTAAATGGAAGCTTGGAGAAAATTGCATGCCCAAATGTATAGTGCAATTTGGAATGATTTTGCTATTTGTGTATTCAATATTCAAGGTATTTTCTTTTGGCTTTCTAGATTTTCATGAGAAAGCTATTTAGTGAGACATCAATTAAATATTTTAACAGGCAAGATAAAACAATAAGCTTCATATACTCCAATCTTCCCAGTAATTATTTAGCATCTACCTGGAACATGGTTTTAAAATGATAAAGCTAACTTCAGGCTCAAGAGAAAAGACTGTCATATCGTCTATAAATACAGGACAGTGGCACAAATGCACCTGATGGAAGATTACTTTATGATATCAGATACTTCCTAGTGATTAATATACCCCGCATGCTAAGAAATACCCTAGAACATGGAGCCAGTATTGCAACCACTTTTAATTACAGAGTTTAACACCTTCGAGCTTTTAGGTTGTAACTCCAGCACTGCCAATTATTAGCTGCGAGGCCAGTTCATGCCTCAGTTTCCTCATCTGTAAAATTAGATAATAATATTACCCACCTCATAGCATTGCTGTAAGGATTTGTTTGTTTGTTTGTTTGTTTTTGAGACGGAGTCTCACTCTGTTGCCCAAGCTGGAGTACAGTGGCACGATCTCAGCTCACTGCAACCTCTGCCTACCAGGTTCAAGCCATTCTCCTGCCTCAGTCTCCCGAATAGTTGGGACTACAGGTGCGTGCCACCACGCTCGGCTAATTTTTTGTATTTTTAGTAAAGACGGGTTTCACCATGTTAGCTAGGATGATCTCAATCTCCTGACCTCGTGATCCACCCACCTCGACCTCCCAAAGTGCTGGGATTACAGGTGTGAGCCACCACGCCCAGCTGGATTTTTAAAAAAATATACAGATGAATTACTTAAAAGAGTGTCATGGCACTTAGTAAGCTCTCAGTGAGTGCCAGTATCATTATCACCTCAGCATCATCACTGTCGCCATCATCATCATCATCATCACCATCTTCATCATCATTATTTGTTCATGATCACAGGATCAATCGAGAGAGGAAATGATGAACAGGGGAACTCCCATCCCTAGCCTGTAGTAAAGACTGCAGAGTTAAGCTAATTTATTTTACCCCTTGTGATAATATTTCCTTCATCTTTGTAGTATGCCTGATAGAATATTTGTTGAAAAAGACTTGAAATTAAGATATGATTAAGCAATGTTATGCTGGGGTAAAGGATTTTTTTTATTTTTATTTTTTATCTATATAAATTGTAATCCAATTTAAAGCCTGGAGGACATCAGCTGTTTCCAGTTTTGCTTTTTGACAACATCAGAATAATATGATCATATCAATTGTGGCCAGTGAGTCATCTGTTTTTCTTCCTATAGTGTATCATCTATGTATAACTGCTATGTTTTCAAGCTACCAAACACCTTTCTCACATGATCACTACATTTAGGAAATGCACGGTCTTACTGATCTGGTTTCATCAGGGCAGAATCCAGAAAACTCAAGTTCCCAGAATTCCTTGCAGCTAAACCAGAAGCATTTGGACTAGATTTTGCCTGTCAGTCACATGCTTCTGAATGGCTGGTTTGGAAACAAGCAACCTGAGGAGACAAGCTTTGGGGGTAGGGAGGTGTCCATTTTGCTGGCAAGGGTGGTGGAAGATGTATCCAACAATGAGATGACAGCCAGTGCAGGGTTCTCCCTTAGTGTTCAATGAGCAACAGCAATAGCTGACGTTTCTTCATCAGGCCAATTGTGATACATGGTCCTAGAATTGTGTCTGTAAGTTTAGACTCAACTAATCTTACATGTTTAGCCTCTAGCCTTCTGCACACTTCTGTGAGCTACCCAATATCCTTATAGTAAAATCCCTTTTTGGATTAAAAATCATATATGTATATATATTTTTTTCTAAGTGTGGTAGATTTAAAATAGACCAGAAAAGTTATAGCACTGTTTTACTTTTAATAAAATGAAAAAAACTTTATTGAAGTATTTTAAATGTATAGCTCAAAATTCAGGCCCTTTTAAAATTTATAATTCTGGAAATTAGAAGATAAAGTATCTATTTGACAATAGTTATATAAAGGTGCATGAGTGATATAGTACTATCAATCAATTTTCAGGTAAAACTTGCACTCTGAATTGTTTATGCACTGGATTTACTTCCTTGTATGTATTTCCTGCTCCCGAGAGAAATGAACAAATTTTGCCAAGCCAAATCCTGAAAATGGTGCAGAACTCTTTCCTTCAATTCATATCGTATTTCACTGAAAGCTATTGGCGTCTTTTTTAATATATAAGCACAGTAAAAGAGGGACAGATTAAGGATAGCTTTTATGGGATTTATAGGTTGGTTCATTCATTTTGTATGTGTAGAAAGGTAAGAGAGAAAATGAGAATGAAAAAAGAATAAGAATACTAAGAAGATTTACTGGTTTCTATTCTATCTTAATTCTCCAAACTCTAACTTCAATAGCTTTAGGTCAACTACTTTTTTTTTTTTTAAATGCAATTTAGACCATGTAGTTTCAAGAGTAGTTTTCCCAAATAGCCTGTGGTAGCTATCTTCATGAATAGTCGTCTTGGTTCTGTGTCATTTCCTTGTGTTGTGATTAGAAAGCTAGTCTTTTAATTCTGAGCGTAGTTACAGTCCATGTTCTACCATGTAAACTGTAAGGCCCAAGGTCAGCTGCATAACTTTCTTCTGAGCCTCATTTTATCAAATTAGATAATAATATAGTATGATAGTAATAGTATCTATTCCACAGTTGTGTTGTGAGTAGTTACAAAAACCATATGAAATCTCCAGAAAAAATTTGTAACTCCTAATAAGTCTCTGTACACTTTAGCTACTATTATACTATAAAAAAAGAAAATCAACATCCTGTTTTTCAATACACTTATCCGATCTTTCATCTTTGCAATGAATTGCCATTGTGAAGCTGGCCTGGGGACAGGCGTTTCAGTTCCACTGTCACAGGGAGGCTGGGTGAGGAGGTGTCAATGAGACTGTATTTCCTTTTGAAAGGCCAGGGATCATACTGCTCAGTTCTCAGCTCAACTGAATGATGATGCATACATGGGGCTTTTCAATAAAGCCACAGTCTTCGTGGGTAACTTTCAACAAACCACCATCAAAACGAGGTTTTCACATCCTGACAACTGTCTTATTGTGATACTGTGACTGCTAGAGGTTCCGTTTTTAATTTTTTTCAATAGATCCTGGATACTGAGTTTAGCCACTAGGCATTGACAAGTTACAAAATGATTTTACAAAAATAGACAAAACATTTCTGTGGGCTTTACTTTCTCATATTCCCTTGGATTTATCAATATACATTGCATGGTCTCCCTAATAACAACTACACTTAAAGTTATTTTTATGAGACAAGAAATAATTATTCAGATATTACAAGGTTATGGAGATTTTGGGGAAAGCTCAATCTTATCAGTAAAGTCATCTATTGACTAAAAATGGTATGTGTGGCAATGTTGAAGAGGCATAACTGAGAGAACATTTATTTCTCTATATTTATGTATCGCTTCTTGTCATTTAGTTCCCAAGTAATACTACTGGTTTATAGCTCACTTACATAAAATGGCATATGACTGTAAGTACAGACAGACTCTTACATTCACATCAGTTCTTATGATATGGCACTCAGGCAACAAAAAATCAGAAACATATTACCAAGAATTATGAAAGGCTCACTATGCCAGGATGACGATTTAAGCAATTAAGTGCTTTCCGTCCGTTTTTATGGCCTCCATATTTCAGTTAACACACAATGAGGCACAAGCATATAATTCTTTAAAATGTGCAGTAAGTTATATGGTCTCATTACACTCTGTGCATATCAACTCATGTTGACTAGGGAAAATAAAAAAAAATGATAAGCTCTTTCATGTGTACAAACACTTTAGGGAGTGTATTTATCAGGGGTCCCCAAAGAAACAGAACCAATAGGGGATAAATTAAAAATATATATATACAAAAATTATGTAAAACATACATATATACAAAATATATAAATATACATATATAATATATAAATACACATATACACAAAATATATAATTTACAGCATAAATAAAATATACAAAATAAATATACATTTTTAGATACGTAAATATTAAAACTTGTCTCATACGTTTATAGAGACTGAGAAATTTCACAATCTATCGCCTGCAAATTGAAGAACTTGAAAATTCAGTGGTATAATTCAGCCCAAGTGCAAAAACCTGAAAATGGGAGGCCAGTGGGTTGTGGGGTGGGAGAAGTGCTGTGAGTCCCGGACTGACTCCAAATGCCAGAGGACCAGGAATGCCAGTGTCTGGGGCCAGGGGAAGATGGATGTTTCAGTTTAAGCAGAGAGAACAAATGAACTCTTCCCCTGTCTTTTTGTTCTATTCATGCCTTTAACAAAATGGATGGTACTTCCCACATTGGTGAAGATGGATCTTTACTTTGCTGATTCAAATGCTAACCTTTTTAATCTCACAGAGACACTCAGAAATAATGTTTTACCAACTATCTTAGCAACCCTTAGCCAAGTCAAATTTTATTAATTTTATTTTGACACATAAAATTAAACATCACATGGAGACATGAAAAAATGTGTGAAATTCTTAAAGACTTAAACATGATTATTAGTGTTTGATTTCTGGAAATACTTTGTTTAAAGAATCAACTTAAAATTAGATCATTTAGCATTTTACATATGGGAAATAAAAGAACAGATGATAAGAGTAACTGCAGGAAAGCACGATTTTTCTGTTACAAAAACATCTTGTCATTCAGTTGGCAATTACTGAATTATGATTTACCATGTACTAAAATCCTGTGGAGGATGCCATGCTGTGTATAAATGTAACTAAATGTTCAAATCAGAAGCTCTAAGGTAGTAAGGAAAGCATGCATTCATTCAATGCGTCTCTGTTGCCCATGTATTAAATGCTAGACACTGTACTAGGTGCTACAAATAATATAGTCAGAACAAACAGACAAAACCCCAACCTGTTGAGCCAACAAGGGGAAAATAAGAAATTAATAATATCATAAATCAAATTTATAATTATTAATTGTGGTATTTGTTATAGTATAGAAGTAGAGGGTCATTATAAACACATGAAAGAGTAGAATCTGATTATGTCTCAAGAGTCTCAAAAGAGTTAACTAAGAAAGTACTGTCTGAGCTAAGATGAGAAGTGAGATGGAAGGCAATGGGGAGAAAGGGGTGGAGGGAGCTTGCTGGGGAATGATGACAGAAAGTGTTCTCCCTTTCCACCCCCTGACAAAAAATATGCAAGGCACTGAGTTGAAAGAAAGCACAGTTTTTTAAAGGAATTGAAATAAAGCAATCTGTTTGTAAACCACAGAACCAGAGGGAAATTGATGCAAGCTCTGTGAAGAGAATTCAGAACTCACTAACCGCTCAGTTATTACAGGATACATGTAGCTCTATACGTTCAATCTTCATTCTAAGAGCTAAGGGGAACCCAACAGGTTGTAAAATAGGGAGTAGCATAAGATTTACGGTTTTTAAGATTTCTACTATCTTATTCATATTTAAAACCTCAGGGACAGCCACTGTTTTAAATCCCTTGTGTCTTTAAGGAGCTGTTAGAATATTTGAAAAGACACTCAGAAATGTGAATATTTGCAAAGACATCTAGAAATGCAATGCGCTTTCAGAGTTGATAGGATTCCTGGAGCCACTGATCTTCTTGTTAAAAATTCCTACATTATATTGAAATGGCATTTGGAGTTTTAGGGCTAACAGTCAGGTCCCTGGACATAAAATATAAGACCTTACAGGAATGATTTAAGGAAGGCGACTGTCAAAACCAAATAATTTCTACTGGGATAAGAAAGAATCTACAGATTTTAACCTTGCTTAAGAACGTAAGGAAAGAGTTTTAAGAACCCGATAGCTTACGCTGGGCTCATTAGTCCACTAATAATAAACCACAGTTTAAGTTCTAGAAAACTTAATACTAAGCTAATACATTAATTAAAAACACAAAGCATATATAAAAAAGGAGCTACCTATTTTCTTTACCCTGCTCATGTTTCAGCCAAATTATCTCCTACTCTCACATGTCTAGGCCTCTCTGTTAAAATATTTTTAATACATGCAGATATTCACTTGTTTTTCAAACTGATTCAAATCCCTTCACATTCTTTTTTCTTCTTCGTCCTTTTCTTTCTTTTCCTTTCTTATTCTCTTTCTTCTTATTTTGCTTTGTTCTTCCATTGTCTATGCATTTGCACTTTCTCCTTTAATCTGATGCCCAAAACCATTCTTCCAGTGCTGACTTTGGCTCCTCATTCCCACAATGCCATGACTTCATCCTTCAGACCTAATTTGTTCAAAATGTTCCACACTCTTCCTGGCCTGAGTCAATAGAATAGCTTAGGTGTGGAGACGGACATTCATTTCAAGTTTTCTGTGGCTATAACGATAGAGAATTGGTAGTAAATTACGAAATGTGGAGGAAGGGACAGAAAAATGAGCATGAAAGCTGAAGGATTTTAGAAATAAAATTGAAGTCAAATGAATGGAGTACATTTAAAGAATCATCACTCTTAGACATTCTGTGCTTCTTGTGTATTTCTTTAATTCTCAAAAAAACCATAAAATGAATTTTTATGATGTGTGTTCCATCAGAGGCATTGGAACTCTGATGACAAATCCAAACCACCATCGGAATAAGAACGGCAAGGCAAGTATTACTAGGTAGACCTAGAGCTAAATACTTCTAAGTTTGTCATGTGCTTACAAAAAAAAAAAGATGAATCCACTAAGAAAAGTACCCTGTAATGAGATGACTCTAGATTCTAGAAGATGTAATGTGTTCTTGGAAAGTCGAAGTGGAAGTAGTAGAGAAGCAAAAACTATCAACAAATTAAACAGATACAGAATATAGAACAATTGGTAAGGGTAAAGTAAAAAGTAATATTGAACTCCTGTGTAAAGGTGTGTTAGTAACATTCACATTGAGAAATATATAGAAGACCAGATCACAGAATAAAAAGAATGAATTCAATTTTGGATAGCATGAGTGTGAAATGTTTACAGATGATCCTGGTAGAAATGTGTAGCAAACTATGTTTAGGAAGTCAAGTTTGCTGCTCAGGAGCCATGTCAAGGACAGAGATAGATTTCAAAGTCATCATAGATATGTGAGCAGTAAAGCCAATGTGCATAGTTATACAGATAAAGAAACCAGTGTTCTAAGGAATAATAGAACAACCAGAGTCAGAAAAAGAAGGTAAAGGGAGGTTGAAAGAGTAGAATCAGAGGAGATAAAGAGGGCAATTGAGGAGGATAGAAGAGTTCAAGGAGATTCAAACATTATGGAAGTCAGTGAAGAAGCATTTCTAGGAAGGGGGAGTTCAATCATGTCAATAAGCCAGAGACATCAATAAGCAGGAGAATTCAGGAATTTGGTAGTAGCAAGTAACTGGGGCTTTTCAAAGGACACTTCAATGGAATAATAGTGATAAAGATGCTACAGAATTAAATAAGTGCTAGCTGGTAAAGACAATGAGATCGTGAGTGTATACTGCTTTTAAGATTTTTATCTGTTGTGGAAAATACAAGACAGGACAATGTGTGTTTTCCAAATCGATGAGATTTTAGTACTTTTAAAATGGATGAATAGAAAGATTGAAAAGAGAGAAGTGTTTCTCAAGATGCAAGAGAAAAATCATTGAAAGATTAGGATATTAAAGAAATCACTGAATGAAGTGATTGAGTCAAGAATACAGAAAAAAAGAAGTTTAGCCTTAAAGAGCAGAATGGCCAAAACATGAATAATATAAGGAGAATATCTGTACATATCAACATGCAAATCAAACGTGAGAAATAGCATTCACCTGCATGGTAAAGAATGTTGGAAACCCCTACAGAAACCTAGGGAGCATTTCAAAAAGAATTTTAAGATCAGGTATTACCGCATTCAGTAAATTATTCTATTTTCTCTAGTCAGTGACCTGATTTATTCTCTTTTGATCTGTATTGATACGTACATTTCATACCAAAGGCCATATTGTAAAATAAAAAGCATGTAGGGATAGATAACTAGCAAGGTTAAAAGAATCCATCATGACAGCTGAATGGGAGAAGGCTGAGTGCAGTATGTATCTTTTTAAATCATCATGGGTGTCTTTCATGAAAAGAACCAAAAAGCACACAATGTGGGAGGTCAGGGGCAATTCAAACTTAAGTGAGTCAAAAGAAAATTTTAGGAGCACCTTTCAAGGCAATACAAATCCCAATAAAAAGGCTCTTTAAATACATCAAAAGGACTGATTCATTCAGTAAGCATTTATCCTGTGCCTATTCCACAAGGATCAATAGAACTAGGGAAAAATCATTGATTTAAAGAATCCTAAAGGCCAAAATAAAAATGGAATGAAGGACAGCTGTGAAAATCTGTTCCCATCTATATTGAAAAAAATTATCAGAAAATCCCCCAAGTAAATTTACTTTCATGTCACATGATACACTTTTAAACAATTTTGAAGTTTTGAAATAATTTTAGATTAGAGTTTCATGAAGATAGTATAGAGAATTCTGATGTACCTTTTCCCAACTCTTCTTATATTAAGATTTTACACAAACATGGTACATTTGTCAAAGCTAAGAAATTAACTTTTGTTTAATACCATTAAATAAGCAAGGAATTTTCATTTTATTAATCAAATTTTTACATTAGCATTCCTTTTCCTACATCTACACAGCAGGTAGAAAAGTTATCTTCCAGAGACCAAAACCTGTAAGAAAGCCATAAACCCTTTAGGATACAGCATGTGGCATATCATGGAATACGGATCCCAAGAAGTTACTAGTTTCACCACATCCTGGCAAACCGGCACCTTTACCACACAAGCAAGAGACTTGTATATCTCACTTCTATATATTGTGAAGTTATCCATTCTACATTAAACCACTGTTACGTTTAAACAAAGAATAAAGAGATAAGCATTCTATGCAAAGAAATTATATTTTCTTAATTTCTTTAAAAAGTTGAACGAATGTCATCTATTGAATATTATTTGGAATAACCTAAAGGCTCAAAAAGTAACTCCATATAAAGGATTAATATTTAATCCTGTTCTTTTGAATTTGTCTTCACATCTAGGCATAATAAACCTATATCCAAATAGTGAATATTCCATGAAGTGACCAAGTGGTAAACCCTCAGGGAATATTGGGTGAGAATACGCTCTATATTGCCAGCTATTGCTTAAGTCAAAACAGACTCCTATCTGTTGTCCCTCTGGCGGGCTAGAGTGAAAGAGATGGATGTTGTAGAGCTTTTTTTTTTTTTTTTTTTTTTTAACCCCTAATATAGCCAAGAACCAGTGCTGGAAGTCATATATACCCTCCTTTTAATCAATGCCAGGTCTCAGATTCTGTTAACCATCCTAAGTTTACTTTGAGTATTTTTCTATCATTTAGTACTGTAAATATAATTTCTGCTTTTCATCACCACCTGTTCAGGCAAGTGTTTAAAATATTGTTGGTTTTCTTCTTTATCTTGAAGATTGGGCCAATGTAGTCCTTTTACATTGTAAATATAAGGAGAAGCATTTCATGGAAAGCAAGAGCTGTAGTTTGCATAATATGCTGCAGGTTGCCAATCTTCCTTTTGACCTTTTTGAATTATTATTTTGATTTTGCGTGAACCAACTGTTGCCAATTTCTCCTTATAAGTGTGGTCTTTGTGCTATTGTTTGTAAGCCTTTTATCAATATGATGTGAGAATTTTTGAAGGTCTTAGAGAAAGACCTAATTAATTTCAAAATTAATCGTGATTTTATGACCAAACTGGAGAATGATCTACTTTTGAAATCAGTTGTCTTCAAATTTTGTACATGAAGATCACCTGAGAAACTTACCACAAACTTGAATTCCCAGGCTCCACATATATTTTCATAGTTAAACAGCTCTCAAAACTACACTAGCCTTTGGGAACTACTAAACTACCTGATATAGCACTGTGCAAGGGTAGATGTAAAACATAAAATGACGTTTTTGCCCAATTTCTGTAATAAACACTTCCAATAAAAACTAAAGTTGAAATCAGACATAAGCATCTGTTTTGAATACGATGCTTCCTTTCAAGGATAAGACCCGAATCTTTAATCACATTTTCATCATAATCATTATGCTTTCCAAATAAATTTACACACAAGTTTATTTGCAATAGTTCTAAGTCTTTGCATATCTCCTTCATGATACGTTATAAGATATACTGAAATCATCATGTGAAAATGAGCTTGTCATTATATAAAGAGAAAATTATTATCTTGTCATTTCTACATACAGCATTACAAAATTTAAAAATACGTTACTAAAATAAAATTTCCAATCAAATTCTCACACTCCTAGATTAATTTATCAATCAAATGTAAAAAATGTTCTCAACAATGTAATAGGCTGTGCATGGTGACTCATGCCTGTAATTCCAGCACTTTGGGAGCCAAGGCGGGCGGATCACGAGGTCAGGAGATCGAGACTATGGTGAAACCCCATCTCTACTAAAAATACAAAAAATTAGCCAGGCGCGGTGGCGGTCGCCTGTAGTCCCAACTACTCGGGAGGCTGAGTCAGGAGAACGGCGTGAACCCGGGAGGTGGAGCTTGCAGTGAGCCCAGATAGTGCCACTGCACTCCAGCCTGGCCGACAGAGCAAGATTCTGTCTAAAATAATTAAAAAATGTAATAAATGGCTAGTGATTCAAAGAAGACTATACACGCTTAAACATGTGTCATATGTCTCCTTTCTCCAAATGTGGGCATTAAATTCTAGTTTCTGATAATAACTGAATGAATAGTTTATATAAGACTAACTTTTCTGTCATCAAAAATGACAAATTCTGAAAAAAATATACAAATCCATTCTCTGAAAGTACTAGAAAGCATACAATACAGGTAGAAACTAAAAGATATAAAGTCCTTCAAAGATGGAATTCACAGTGTTTATGACTCAATTTTTATCTAATTTCTCTCTGGAGATACTCACTGATATGCCTGGTACTCAGGTAATACTCATGCAGGAAGTAAGAGTATTATTACAGTGAAGAATACAGATGAAGATTTAAGCCTAGCAGAGTGGCAGCAAATTCAGACCAGAAAATTCAAAATAGAAGATGCTACAGTGAGAAAGCCTAATCTTTCTACATACAAAATTCACTCTAACACTTAGCTGAATCCTGAACTGCATGTATAAAAGGCAGAAATCTAGCAAATCCAGAGTAAAAAAAATAGGTAGAAAGGCTAAAAATACTGAGCAGAGATTTCAACATCTATTCAGTTCCAAAAAAGTTACATTTTAAAGTTCAAACCTTAAAAAACGTAGGGGCTAGATAAATACCTTAGAATTTCCATTTAAACCATCAAAAAGTCATGCCTTGGGAATAAAGATTTTATTGCACTACTAATAACTTGGAGAAAAACTGAAATATGCCAACTGAACCAAATCTAAAACTAAACTTTTAGAGTATGAAGGTGATCTGTCAGTAAAGTAATTCCTTCTAGAGAAAAAAAAAATCAACACATTAGACAAAGATAAAAATATCCAGGTTCTCTTCACAGTAACATCCACAAATTCCAGTAAGAAAAAAAAAATCAGATGTATGGAATAAATAGAAATATAGAACTAGGAGTAATTATTATATTACATATAAAAGGCAAGAATTTTTAAATAAACCTAAGACTATGTTATTAAAAACTATAGGAAAGAAAGACTACAATAATAAACAGAAAATTTCAGGATATCTATGACAAATAGAACCGGTTGCAAATATTAGATCTGAAAATTAAAATCTCTGTTATTGGAAAATACATGGCATGGAACAAAGAGCCAATTGATTAGTAAATACAGAATAAAATGAACTTCAAGGTGAATAGAGAGCAATTATTAAAACTAAAGCACAAGGAATAATGTAAACAAACAAAAAACTGAAAACAAATGTAAACAGTCTTAATAATCCATAAAAAAATACGCTATTATAAAATATGTATTAGGTCGGTGCAAAGGTAATTGAGGTTTTTGCCATTGGAAGTCATGGCAAAAAAACACAATTAACTTTGAGCCAACCAAATATAATTGGAGCTGGAGAATAAGAGCAGAAATGGACAGAGCAATTAGGCAAGAGAAAGAAACCAAAGGCCTTGAAATTGAAGGAGTAAGTTAAATTGTCTCTTTTCACAGATGACATAAACTTTTCTATAGAAAACCCTAAAGACTCCACCAAAAATTGTAGAACTAACCAAAGAATTCAGCAGAATTACAAGAAACAAAATAAGCACACAAAAATTAATAGCTTGTCTATACATTAAGAATGAATTATCTGAAAAAATAATTAAAAAACAAGTTTATTGGGAAGCTCAGGCAGGGGAATCACTTGAACTCAGGAGGCAGAGGTTGCAATGAGCTGAGATCACACCACTGCACCCCAGTCTGGCAAAAAGAGCAAGACTTTGTCTCAAAAAAAGAAAAAGAAAAAAAAAAAAAAGCTTATTAACAATAGCTAAAATATATATAGTAAAATACTCAGAAATAAATGTTTAGGAGTAAGTTTAACCAAGGAGATGAAAGACTTATACACTGAAAACTATAAAATATTAATGAAAAAAATTAAAGGAGACACAAATAAATGAAGACATGTTGCATGCTCATGAACTGGAAGACTAAATATTATTAACATGTTCATACTATTGAAAGCAATCTACAAATTTCAATGACATTTTTCAGAGAAATAGATAGAAACAGTCCTAAAATTTACATGGAACCACAAAAGTTTCTGAATGTCTGAAGAAATCTTGAGAAAAACAAAAACTAAAACAAAAAAGCTAGAGGCATCTCATTACCTGACTTCAAAATGTACTACAAAGCTGTGTTAATCAAAACATCATGGCACTGGCATAAAAACAAACACATAGACCAGTGAAATAGACTACAGAGCCCAGAAATAAATCTACCCATTTATTATAGTCAGTTGATTTTCAACAAAGGTACAAAGAACACCTAAATGGTGTTGGAACAACTGGATAATCACATGCAGAATAATGAAATTAGACCCTTATCTCTTATCATATACAAAAGTCATCTCAAAATGAATTAAAGACCTAAATGTAAGATTTGAAACTGTGAGACTACTAGAAGAAAACATATAAAAAAAGCTTCATGACTGGTCTGGACAATGATTTTTATTTTTTTCTTTTTTTTTTTTTTTTTGGATATGACCCCTGAAGCACAGGCCGCAAAACCAAAACAGACATATGAAAATACATCAAACTAAAATGCTTCTTGCATACCAAAAAACCCCCCAAAAACTCAACAGACTGAAGAGACAACCTACAGAATGGGAGAAAAATTTTGCAAACCATACATCTGATAACTAAAATGCTTCTGCATAGCAAAGAAAACGATCAACAGAGTGAAGAGACAACCTACAGAATGGAAGAAAAATTTTGCAAACTGTACATCTGACAAGGAGTTAGTACCTAGAATATGTAAGGAATGGGTACAACTCAATAGGGAGAAAACAAATAACCTGATTTAAAAATCTGGTGAAGAACCTGAATAGACATTTCTCTAAAGAAGAAATACAAATGGCCAACAGGTATATGAAAAAATGTTCAACATCATTAATCATTAGAGAAATACAATTAAAACCACAAGAAGACATTACCTCACACCACTTAGAATGGTTATTATCAAAACAACAAAAGATAACAAGTGATGGTCAGAAAGTGGAGAAAAGGGAACCCTTGCATACTTTTAGTGGGAATGTAAAATAGGATAGAAATTATATAATAAAAAACAATATGAATGTTCTTCAAAAAACTAAAAGTAGAACTAAAATATAATTCTATAATCCCTTTTCTGAGTATATATGCAAAATACAATATTTAATTTAGAATTCTATACTGCTTTAAAGTCGTGATTCAGAACATCAAATCTAATGAAGTAGTAAACACAGGCAAATAGTGTAAAAATTTGGGTTGGATTTGTACTGCTCTGAAATTTAGTGTTTTGGGGAAAGTTAAGATATTGAAATATTGTAACTGAAAGTGACAATGGAGATCTCTAGCTCAGCGCTTTGGTTTTACTACGGCTCAGAGAGGTTTAGCTAATTTGGTTTTCTAATGCCCAGAGAGATTAAATACTGTACTAAGGATCCTACAGTTGTCTGATGAAGGAGGAGATGTTATTATCAGGGATACAAAAGGTAAAGTTTCAGTCTATATTTTTTCTACACTTTGAAGATACAATTCTTCGTTATGCTGCTTTATTCATACTATTTTTCACAGTAAGAGTCATGTCAGAAAAAATGAGCAATGGCTTACATTTTTGGTTGTTACCTACTTTGCCAACATTTTATTATTTTTAACTATTTCTTTATAAAACTATGTGTTATTTTCTTTGTTATAAGCCCAAATAACTTTCCCTTGTAATGTGTTGTTCATCACGAAAAAGAAGTCCTATGAAGTTGAATAACTTAAAAGTGGGTTAGAGAGATAAAATTAGAGATTGTAAGGATTTATACAAGTTTCCAGTGAAAAATTATATAATTTATTATATCTAGAAAGTAATGGATGGTGGCTACTTGGTAGTTCCAGGTAACTAAGAGTTGACCTTTATCTAATCATGTCTCCTAATTTCTCTCATCTATCAGTCAGAAGGTAAGTCCAAGCTATCTGAAGTTAAAAGTTTTAAATAAAAATCTTAAGTTAAAAAATCACTCATTTGAAGGTACAAAAGTAAAGTCAATACTCATTAGGGTTATGGAGCACTAAACAATGATGAGAGAAACATAGATATTAATTTGTATTCTAAAATATTTTAAAGATAAAAGACTGAATAAAAAATTAACTTAAGGATTAATGAATAGCATTATTCACTTACAGGCATGACTTCCTGTGTTTGTTATTCATAGAGTTTTTTATTCTTTTGTATATCTATCATTCAATAAGTAGAGCAATAAATTCAAAAAAGTATATTATATGGTTTCTGTTTGAATTACTTTATTCATTCTTTTTTTAAATGTTAATTAAATTTTCATAATGTGTCAGGAGGAACAGTGCTACATAATAGGACCCAAGATGAATTAGATGTATAACTGCTATGATTTATTCATTTAATCTAAAATTTATTTAAATGAGTGCTTTCAATAATATGTTTTCAAAAATGAAGTATGCCATAGACATCATAGCTTGTGTTTACTCATACAACATGTACAACTACCACATCATGTACTATTTTATATTGAAAAAGTATAAACCGCTCTCTCTCCTGAGATAACTTTCTGGAGTTGTTATTTAGAATGGAGAAAAGCAGTGATTACCAGCATAAATGCCTCAGAATTAGACTTGAGTTTTCCAAACCAGAAATTATGCCACTTCCAGGAACTGTTTAACCTGTCGTGTGTGAAATTGCATTGGCATCTGTTATGGTTTAGTTTGGCATTAATTTTGGCTAGTGGAGTAAAATATTGTATAAGGTGAAATCTAAATTCATGAATTTTCTTATTGCCAATATGTTATTTAATAAACCATCAAGGATTATGTCCTGTTTCTAGACATAGGAAAGCTAATTATTTACTGACGAAGACTTGAGTTATGCACTCATCATCAGCAAGCCCTGCTCCTTCACTGTGGCTTTCACAACAGCTCTTTCCCTTGCACTTTTAGTGCATATTCCTGTAGTTATCTTTGTTCATTTACTGTAGGTCTTCCTATTAAATGAAGTGAGTCCTTCTCTGAAAATTCTGTTTCAAATTGCAGCTTCACGCCTGTAATCCTAGCACTTTGGGAGGCTGAGGTAGGCAGATTGCCAGAGCTCAGGAGTTCGAGCCCAGCCTGAGTAACACGGTAAAACCTCATCTCTATTAAAATACAAAAAGGCAGCATGCACCTGTAGTCCCAGGTACTCAGGAGGCTGAGGCAGGAGACTGAATCCGGGAGGCAGAGGTTGCAGTGAACTGAGACGGTGCCCCTGCACTCCAGTCTGGGTGACAGAGCAAGACTCTGCCTCAAAACAAACAAACCAACAAACCAACAAAAAAAGCAGCTATTTATCCTGCACTCCCTAATATTCCCCAGCCTTTCTTCCCTTGCTAGCCTTAGAACCACCTTTCATCCTAGGTGGTCTTGCTGATTGGTATGCTGCGTTGCCATAAACTGGAATGTACTCACCAAGAAACTGGTCTTTTACATTTGCTGCCACATTTCAGCCTAGAACAATGCCTGGCACATAGATTACATCAAATAAATATTTGCTATGCAACTGAACATGCTGTGTAACTCCAATAAGTATTAACAAATAATGTGAGGTCAAGACTTTGACTTAGTTAACTGTAGTGCACAAATTCGTTTAAATTCCCTCTTCATGCATAAGAGTATCTTTTGCAACAATAAAGCATATGACAGTCTGAGGAAATGATTTTTTTCTTATTGTAAAAACTGATTTCATTTGAGGATAAAAAGTAACTTACCACATAACTATGATTTGAAATATTATACACAGATGGTTTCCAGACTACAGGCCATATTACATCGCACAGGTTGTATTACATCAATATGAGAAAATGTTGCCAGCACATGGGAATGTGAGCTAATTTGTAATATTTAAGTGATTAGCAGGAAGTGAATAAAATTTAGTTAACAGATTTATGGAATAAAAGAAAATAAAGCATAGCAAAGTTAATTTTTTCAGTCTAAATATAAGTAAAAAAAGGTATTATATACATAGGTCCTAGCAAAGTACATTGCACGTTAGGGTCTTCTTGATCAGTGATATAAAATTTTCTTTCTTGTTTTACGCATTAAAGACAAATATAGTTTCTCACGAAATGAGCTAAACAAAATATTAGGTAAAATGAATATACAGCTTTTGAGAATTATAGTGAGAGCCTGTTCAAAATTCATCTTGTTTATAGCAAATGCTTCAAATTATGAATTAAAGCATATTGAAAGCATATTGAAAACATGAATATTAAACAAGGAAATCTTTCTTTAGAAAAGTTACCTGAAATATGGAAATAGACAAAATATATTATTGAGAATCCTTTTGATGCAGTTCTGGACTTGCACCTCTGATCAACTCACCATAAATTAGGCTATTTTATAACACTGTAAAGGCTGGCTTGAACTTACAGTTTGTTTAGTGAAAGTACACACATATTTTACTCAAAAATAAGCCTAGCATTTACTATTTATGATCCTGTCAGACATTAACCAGTTTTGTATCTTTTTTTCTTTTTTCTTTTTTCTTTCTTTTTTTTTTTTTTTTTTTTTTTTGAGACAGAGGCTCGCTCTGTCACTAGGCTGGAGTGTAGTGGTGCAATCTCGGCTCACTGCAACCTCCCACTCCCTGGTTCAAGCGATTCTTCTGCCTCAGACTCCCGAGTAGCTGGGATTACAGGCAGGTGCCACCTCACCCAGCTAATTTTTTAATTTTTAGTAGAGACGGGGTTTCACCATGTTGGCCGGGATGGTCTCTATCTCCTGACCTTGTGATCCGCCTGCCGCGGCCTCCCAAAGTGCTGGGATTACAGGTGTGACCCACCGCGCCTGACTCAAACCAGCTTTGTATGTAACTCAGCAAATCCATCTTAATATTTCTTTATTAATTGCCTATAAACATTCTGCTCTTCAAATGTACTTTAAACCAATTTAAACATCTTAATAGTTCCCTCTTTAACTACAGAGTTGAATAACATGTTTGCAATGTGTGCATTTTATATTTTCAAGAGAATCTTCATTTTATTTTTTTCTCCTTGTGTAATATATATTTGTTGTTAACAGTTAAATACAAAAATATACAAATGTATATGTACACACACATTGTTTTATAACTGGCTTACAACTAACACTACTTGCTTAACGTGTAAGATTTGAAGCACTTTGACATATTTATACAGACATTACACCACTGCCCAAGTTAGTAAACATACTCAACACCTCAGGAGTTTGAGTTTAAAACACAGCTGCTCAACTTCCCGGGTAAGTAACCATGATTCAGTCCCTAAAGCTCTGACATCAGGTGGATTATCGATAAAGAAGGTTTAGTCTTTTACCTATTGAAAAAGAGTCCTGTGAGGAGCAAAAGAGAGAGTGAATGCAAAAGTACAGGGTGAGAAAAATATATTTAAGGCATAAAAGTTAGCTACGATGTAAAAATAACATTCTTCAAAAAATCGGCCGGGCACGGTGGCTCACGCCTGTGATCCCAGCACTTTGGAAGACCAAGGCGGGCGTATCACGAGGTCAGGAAATCGAGACTATCCTGGCTAACACAGTGAAACTCCATCGCTACTAAAAATACAAAACAAAATTAGCCGAGCGTGGTGGCGGCGCCTGTAGTCCCAGCTACTCGGGAGACCGAGGCAGGAGAATGGCGGGAACCCGGGAGACGGAGCTTGCAGTGAGCTGAGATCGCCCCACTGCACTCCAGCCTGGGAGACACAGCCGAAACTCCGTCTCAACAAAAAACAAAAACAAAACAAAGCAAAAAATATTAAATTAGCTATAACAATAATAATCAATTAATAATAATTAAAAATTACAAATATTTGTGTATATATACATATATACACACATATAAGTTTATATAAGTGAAGATAAATTCATATCAAAATAAGAAATTATCTTAACAATTATAGTTCTCATTTCTAACCAGTCATGTGGTTGCGGCTGGTATCTAGAACTTCTCTATTTCACTACCCATTACACATTCTCTTTGCTCTCTAAAGCAATTTGGTTACTAAAGTTTTCTTGCCTGGTAAGGTGACCAAAATCCTCAATTCTAAAATATTTGGCCTAATTATATTCTATTACTATAGTTTTTTACTAATCTTTTTTTTTCTGTNACCTTTACATACAATAAGCAATTTAATTTTAGGAATTAATTTAACCACATTATTTCAATTTACAGATGAGATAAACAATAGAGTTAACAAAAGAAATGTTCAAGAATTTCTATGGTAATGTGAAGGCATTTGGCTAGGTAGAATATAGATTTTTATCTTAGTTCTCCGTAACATTATTGTACACATGACTGGTCTTAAAAACTGATGTTGATAATAAAATATTTAATTAAAGATTATTAGTGCTTAAAATATTAGTCCTTCTTCACGGGAAATTTGTTTCAGCATGAAATTTATTATTAATTCTGAAGCTAGTTACCAGAATACTGACATTTTTTATTTACTTTTGAGGGGTCTACAATGTCATAATCAAAATTATCAGATATTCATGGAAACCCAATTTTAAGTTCAACAGATGTTACTGATTAAAAAGCTATATGATATGAGATCTTTTGTGGCTGGCTTCCTTCATAACAATAAAAACATAATATTTTTAAGGTGCAGCCGCACCACGGCATATAACAGTACTTGATTTCTTTGTAAGGCAGAATAATATTCCATTATATGTAAAATCACAATTGGTTTATTTATTCATTCATTTATGAGCATTTTGGTTGTTTTCACCTTTTCGTTATTGTGAATAGTGTTACTATGACCATGTGTGGGCATGTATTTGATTATCTATTTTCAATTTGGGGGGGTGTATATAACTGGGAGTGGAGTTACTGGTTCATATGGTAATTCTTTTTAACTTTTTAGTAACTGTCAAAATGTTATATAAAATACTCAAAATGGTAAATCTTTGGAGACAGAAAGAGGCCAACAGGAGGAAGGCAAGGGAAATGACTGCTTATTGAGTGCATCAGTCAGGGTTCTCCAGAGAAACAGAACCAATGGGATACATCTGTACATCTATATCTACATCCATCGATCTATTTAGAATGAAACTTATTGTAAAAAGTTGGTTCATGTGATTATGGAGGCCGAGAATTCCCACAACGCCATCTTCAAGCTGGAGACCCCGGCAAGCCAGGTGTAATTCACTCCGGGTCCTAATTGCCTTCTCTGCAAGCAGCGCTTTCGCCAAAGCTACTATTCATGGACTAAGGGAACACCTTATCCATGATCATGGTCTAACCCAAGTGTAGCAATGGGCCTGTGCACATGAGATTCATTGTGCTTACCATGTTATCCACCATCCTGAAGCAACTGGCTTGATGGAATTGTCAAATGGCCTTTTGAAGACTCATTTACAGTGCCAGCGTGGTGGCAATATGTTGTAAGGTTGGGACAAGGTTCTCCAGAAGGCTGTGTGTGTTCTGAATTGGCTTTCAATATATGGTGCTATTTTTTTCCATAGCCAGGATTCACAGGTACAGAAATCAAGAAGTGGAGATGGGGCAGCTTACTATTAGCCATAGTAATCCACTAGCAAAAGTTTGACTTTCTGTTCCTGTGGCTACGCTCTGCTGATTTACATGGTTTAGTTCCAGAGGGAGAAATGTTTCCACCAGAGGATACAACGATTCCACTGAATTGGAGTTGAAGACTGCCCCCCAGGGACTTTGTAATCCTCATACCTGTAAATCAACAAGCAAACAAGGGAGTTGGCTGGGGTAATTGATTCTAATTACCAAGAGGAAATTGGACTGCAGTTATACAGTGGAAGAAGAAAGAGTATTTCTAGAATACAGGAAATCTCGTAGAGCACCTCTTAGTATTACCATGTTCTGTGGATAAGGTCAATGGAAAACTACAACTACGCCATAGTGACAAAACTACTAATGACCCAGGCTCTAGAAATGAAGATTTCAGTTGCCTTGCCACAAAAAGGACCACGACTAGCTGAAATGCTTGCTGAAGACGAAGGTATTGCCGAGTGAGTAGTAGAAAAAGGTAGTTATAACACAAACTAGGACTACATGACCAGTTACAAAAATGAAGACTTTATGACATGAGTAGTATTTTCTCCTTATTTCATTAGAAATACATTTGTGTGTGTGTGTGTGTGTGTGTGTGTGTGTATAAAAATGCACACAGGGAAGGCAAATCTGTATTCAGAGTAAGTGTTTATTCTTGTAAGGAAAAAACACTGCCCTGTCCATGAGGAAAGTGGTCTAATGTAATTAACTTGCCACAAAGTATTTGCCAGATCACCCTAGAGAATATTGCCATATTGGAGACTTGGGATCTCCGATGCTGGTAGACTGGGTACTGAGCAGTGGCTGAAGCCAGGTCGACCTTGATAAGTGAAAATCCATGCATCACCTCCATCCCTGTCACCATGGCCACTTTATTGATGAGCTTACTGGGTGATGACAAAGGTGACTGGGGAAAAGCGCTGACTGATACACACCAAATAGGCCATGCTATCCACTTGATTACTAAAATCTTTCTCTTCTGGAATCACCCTTTGATGAACATAACCAGAACACAAATATATTCACATTTATGTAAAAGGTCTATCTACATATCTATTCCCTAGATTTCCATGTCACCAATTTTCCAATTAGTTTTCTTTCAAGTCCCTGACTATCCAGAAAAACCACTGGCCACAACCAAAATTACAATATGATCACGTATCTATCCATTTCTCTTTAAAAGCAAAGTGAACAATCAGGTACACTATGGACGTTCTGCCCACTAAAAAAATTTCCCTTCAAAACTGTCATATAGAGATGTCCAAGAAAAGGTCCGTAGGGCTGTAGCTGTTGACTTTCCATGAGATGCCTGCATTCTGTGAAGAATCATCTGTAAATCATGCCTGAGTTTTCTCTTCCTCTGTCAACTGATCATAGGAAACTCCCCGTAGGTGAAGGCTGGGAGAGAGAAGGCAGTGTGGCGGGAAAGGAGACTATGGGCCTTTGGATCCCGTTTTTGTATAACTTATCTGTGCCTTCAGGGCCTGCTGAGGCCCCATCTTATATATACCACTTCCATTTGATGATAGAATGCTTCTGTCCATCCCAAACTTTATATCACCCAGTTCATGATGGGCAGCTCAGGTTTCTGGGTAACTTGATAGTTACCCAGAATGGTTGTATTCAGTCCCTACTAAGGTCCACAAGTGGACCATTAGCTATTTCTTAAAAGGAGAGTAGTTTTCTGTGACTCATGGCTGGGCTTTGCTCCAAAATCCTAAGCATCTGTGCTGTAATCCACCTATAGAAGCCTGACAGTGTCTCCATACACATCTCTATCTGCCACTGACACCTCAAGCATCATTGGATCTATTAGATCATATAGCCCAAGCAGCACAGGGGCCTGCATAGCAGCCTGGACCTGTTGTAAAAGACTTGTTTTTTTTGGTTCTGGGCCTCACTAAAAACTAGAGGTTTTGGGGGTCACTAGGTAATTGTTAGAGTAACACATTGAAATAAGGAATATGTTGCCTACGAAATTTAGAGTCCCAATAGGTATTGTGCCTATTTTTTGGTTGTAGGAGGGTCCAGATATAATAACTTATCCTCCACCTTAGAAGGAATATTTTGACATTACTCATACCACTGGACCCTTAGAAATTTCACCGAAGTAAAGGTCCATATATTTTTTGTGGATTCATTTTCTACCTTCTGACATGCAAATATCTTATCATTAAGTCTAGAGTGGTTTCTGCTTCTCACTCACTAGGTCCAATCAGCATAATGCCATCAATGTGATGGATCAGTGTGATGTCTTCTGGAAGAGAAAATTGATCAACATCCCCTTGAAATAAATTATGATATAATCCTAGAGGACTGATATACCCCTGAGGTAAGACAGTGAAGAGATATTGCTGGCCTAACAGAAACAAAACTGCTTACAATGATCTTTACTAACAGATATTGAGAAAAGAAAATTGCCAGGTCCATACTACATACCAGGTACCAAGGAATGTGTTAATTTGTTCAAGCAATGAAACCGTATCTAGAACAGCAGCTAAAATTGGAGTCACCACCTGGATAACCTTATGATAACCCACTGTCATTTTCCAAGATTCATCTGTCTCCTGTGCAGGCTAAATAGAAGAGTTGAATGGTGATGTGGTGGGAATCACCATCTTTGCATCATTCAAGCCCTACATGGTAGCACTAATCTCTGCAATTCCCCTAGGAGTGCTGGATTGCTTTTAGTTTACTATTTTCTTGGGTAAAAGTAGTTCTAGTAGCAGTTCAGGTCCACTGTGAGATGGACTTGAGCTAAAATTCCATTAATTACCTGACTTCCTTAAACTCCTACTCTTACTAGTGGACCATAGTGATGTTTTGGATCTCCCAGAATTAGTATCATTTCAAAGTCGGTGTCCATTAGTCCCAGAAAGAACTGATTACTTCATTTTTCCTAATGCAGTCACCCTGGAAAATGGCATTACTAATGCCATTAAGTCTAGGAGAAAGATTAACAGTATAAAATTGATATGGTATTGATGAGGTCATTCCTCAAGGACACCAAGCTTCCCCTTCATTCAAGGGGTTCTGGGTTTGCGAACTCTCTTAAGTCTAGGAATTGATTGAGGGTCCTCGACTCCACTTTTATGATTCAAGTTAGATTTTTTTTTCACTTGACTTAGTGTTTTCTTGCTTTTATGGAACAAGTACGATTTTAGTAAGTTTCTTATCTATTTCACTTCAAGAATCACCATGATGAACTAGCCAACATTATAGGGAAATGAGAGTCAGACAATTCTGATTGCTGCTTTAACTCTGTTGTCCACCATGGTGATCACACCTTTGCCTTTGGTTTTTTGCCACCTAGCCCCTACTATCATAAGAACCAATTACTCCCATTGTTTTATGTTTCAACAATGCAATGACTGCAGTTCCTACTGTGAGGTCTGGCTTACAAGTATAATCATAGAGTTCTTCCAATATGTTGAGACTCCCCAGACAAGTCTATTTCTCACACTATCAGTAAAAGGTTTGTTTTCTGAATGTTCCCAGTGTGGGCAAGTAGATTATAGATAACAAATCCACTCTAAAATCTACATTAAAATAAGTCAGTTCTATCTTTTTCTTTGGGTGATGGTTGCACAATATTGTGAATGAAGTAAATGTCACTGGACTGTTCACATAAGAATGCTAAATTTTTAATATCTATTTCATCTCAATAAAAAAAATTAAAGGCCATTCAGTAGTAGCTGCTGACTCTTATAGAAGTAAAATTTAATATTTTAAGTAGGTTTGTATTCCTGAAAATATTGTACTTTCTTCATGAATAACAATAAAAACTCTCAATGTATATGATTATTCTATTTGTTGAACTCATTTATTATTTTTTGTATTATCTAAATCCTGTGTATTATTGGTTTTGTTAAATTATATGAGGCTATTCAAGAAATATTAAATTTATAGACTAATTTATTAATAAATAGAAGTGACATACTTTTTAAAAGTTTCCAAATTGGAATAAGTATATTGAAATGTTCATCTTCTGGAATGTACTTACTTATTCATATATTTTTAGAGGAATATTCACATATTTAAAAGAGATAATCCTGGTACTTTTAATGCAAATCAATCAAAAGTACTAAATAAATATCTTTTAATGGAATCTGTATGTGTGCAAATGAAACTACAATGAAATACTTTTACATGCCACGCCAAGAGCCAATATTTCTTTGTATATCTTGAATTCTGTATATTCATTCTATAATCAGAAAACACATTAGAAATAGCATATTATGTGCTATTGGCTTTCTAACCTGTGTGTGTGTGTGTGTGTGTGTGTTTGTGTGTGTGTGTGCATGTGTGCTATATAATAGTCCTACAGTAATTATTTAAAGATAAGCTAAACAGCTTTAAAAACAAAACTTTCCCATGACAAACTATATTAGAAAGATGATAATTTTTTCAAATTGAATAAGGAAACTAAATGTACTACTTCTAAATTCTAGAAGTTTTATAACTTATTTTCTCTTATCTATCTATGCAAACATGTTCATCATAGCCTTTGAAATCAAAATAGTAACAAGAGTTATTTTAAAATACATTTTGGCCGGGCGCGGTGGCAAAAGCCTGTAATCCCAGCACTTTTGGGAGGCCGAGAACGGGTGGATCACGAGGTAGGAAGATCGAGACCATCCTGGCTAACACGGTGAAACCCGCGTCTCTAGCTAAAAAATACAAAAAAAAAAAAAAAAACTAGGCCGGGCCGAGGTGGCGGGCCCTGTAAGTCCAGCTACTCGGGAAGGCTGAAGGTCGGGAGAATGGGCCGTAAACAACTGGGAGGAGGAGCTTGCAGTAGAGGCTGAGATCTGGCCACTGGGCATCCAGCCTGGGGCGCACAGAGTGAAACTGCTGTTTCAAATAAATAAATAGAATAAATAAATCAAATAAATAAATAAATAAAATAAAAATAAAATACATGTTGAGTTTTCAGATTATTGTTTTTTTCTATTCTTATATTCTATTTTATTCTATTCTTATATTCTCCATCACAATAACATTATCTGGTTATAATTACAGGACCCATTTTTATATCTTATTAATATGCTATCTCCAATCACAAGTTTCATTGCTATTTATTTTTGAAACCTAAATTTCTACAGCATGCTAAGATATTGTCAATAAGATACATCAGAGCTATTAAAATACTACATATGCTGCTAATTTGGATAATCATCTGTTATGTCTTTCAAAGGGCGAAAACCCATTTTATAGCATTTGACTTCCTGGAAGGAATAGTGCTTTCAAAATTTGTCCTAATGAAAGGTGCCAACACATAGTATTTTATGTGTTGCATGCAGTCTATTGGCAGTTCTCATGTGATTCTTCCCTTGATCATGCTATGATTATCCTAGCCTGCCTAAGGAAAAAAAGGAAGAACAAACTTAGAACCTCCAAATGCTTACATACAATGTTTATAGGGACAATGTAGTATAGGCTACAACTGAGGACGTATACAAAGGAATAAATAGTAATAGGTCAATTCATGGCCACTGGACAGGAATTAGTCTTGCACATTTAAGTTTGACCCTGTAGTATTTAAAATAAACTAGACTATGTAAATCGGTTTCTTAATAAAATCTTGCAACATCAAATTTCATGCCAAATACTATTAATAGTCTCCTTTAAGTAATGATCGTCTTTAAATTTGAATAAGAATTTGGTGTTAAAATCAGAAAGTGGTTACTTAAAATAGCACTGAATTCTGAAAAAGGCCAATTGTTCAATTAATTTGACTTTCACAAACTACAAAATAAGTTACTGCATACTAAGTCTAAATTAGTTAAAGGCCTATAGGGACAATAGAAAATTTACCAGCTGTGCATCACTACCACAAGGACATTGATTTCATATATGAAGACAAACATAAGTGTTGTGATAAAGCTACATGATGATTCTGAGATTACATGAATAATGGAACTCTAAAATTAACCTGAGAGTCACCGGTTGGCAGAAGCTGCTTCGTCCTGTCAGTCAATCTTAAATCAATTACTAGATTCTGAATAAACTGTCTCCACAGAGAGAATCCATTCATTTTAACATGTCAATCTCATTGAATATTTTCACTGCACACTAAAATGACTTTATGCAGACACGCATTTAATTTGGACCCACTTAAAGATTGTTTCTCCTTCCTATACCTTAAAGTACTGACCATAAAAAAATCATGAAATAAAATTAAATTTTATTCCTTAAATATTTGAAGTTTTGAGCAAGTGAGAAAGTGACAGAATTGAAAAGAGAGAATAGAATTTATGATTAAAATGGGAAGGGGTACGATTCAATTGGCATCTAGTCTGTAATGTGAAAGTTGTATACAGTATTTACTATCTTATTATTATTGTATTAGTCCATTTTCATGCTGGCATAAGGACATACCTGAGAGTGGGTAATGTATAAAGAAAAGAGGTTTAAGGGACTCCCAGTTCCACATGGCTGGGTAGGCCTCACAATCATGGCGGAAGGTGAAGGAGGAGCAAAGTCATGCCTTACATGGTGGCAGGTAAGAGAGCATGTGCAGGGGGACGGCACTTTATAAAACCATCAGGTCTCGAGACTAAGTCACTCTCATGAGAACAGCACAGGAAAAACCCGCTTCCATGATTCAATTACCTCCCACTGGGTCCCTCCCACAGCATGTGGGGATTATGGAAGGTACAATTCAAGATGAGATTTGGGTGGGGACACAGTCAAACCATATCAATCAGGTACCACCAAAGTGAGCTAAAAGTAAGGCAGAGATAATTGATAGAGGTTTTCAGGAATAGAGAAAGAATATAATTTTTGATCATTTTAAAAATGATTATTCTTTGACTCTAATACAAATACTCATCTTGTAAGGCAAGTTCTCAAAAGAAGTCAAGAGAATTTGACTGATGTCTAAATGCAATACTTCTAAGTATTCCGTGTTTTTATAACTCACTTTTCTCTCAATATATAGATAAAACATGTTCACCATTACTTTTAAAATCAACATGTTAACATGCAGTTATTCTTTAAAATGTGCATTAGTTTCCAGATTGTTATTTTACTCTGCTGTTATATTTATGTATTTGACACAATTGATCTTTACATGAATAATCTTCTATCAAAGGGTAATTGGCATAGGCTAGGAAAAATTGATGGTCTAGCTAGGCCAATTCAGCCCAATTCCTTGCACTTGTCATATAAATATAGCCAAGATGTCTTTTGAGGTTTTATTGCCTTTGAGACACGAATAAGCTCATTTCCAATCTGTTGGCCTCAACCATTTGGAACTATTGGAATTCCACACCAAGTAGGACTTCCAAGCCCGCTTTCAGATTTCTGTGGATACCTCAGGGGCTTTCATTGTCATGAGGACCTGTTGAGCTTTTCTTCTCCTTCTGCAGAATCAGGTTCGCTGATGGGCTGGTCTGCTCTCCTACACGTTTTGTCGTTCATGGGTGTCCTATATCTCAGACCCACATATAAAACTTAGCCACATCCTGCACCTCCAGACACACATGGAATCCTTCAGTTTTGTCTCCAAATAATTCTCTGAAACAGCGTTTACTGATGATCACTGAGATAGCTGAGGTGGAGTATGGCTCAAGTGAGGAGAGGAAGTACAGGCTCGAGGAAGGAAGGAGGAATATTTACGGGGAGAAGGCTATCTTCAGAAGCACAGCCAACTTCACATTAGACACCTCTGTTCTTAAATGTCTTTAAGGCACACAACAAGTGTCCTGGCAATTTCTCTTCACTCCTTCCTCTCATCCCCTCCAGCCTGAAATTCTTCTTAATTCCAAATGTGGATCAATGTAACTATTTTTTTTAATAATACTGTTCCCATCTAAGGGTTTTGTTTTTCACCAGGGTCACTAAAATAAATTTTTTGTAGATCATCAGGAGGTCAAGAGTGACATCATAGCCTCATAGAGCAATTTGGTTTTGGTTATGCTTCTAAAGTGATAAATAAGTCATCAATTCCCCACGTTTGGAGTGAGTACTAGTTTGAAGTTAATACTACAGGTATAGGGAAAGCAGACAGACGTTAACACTAACCAAGGAGAAAAGAACCTGAGAATGTTATGTCTCTAAAATACACATGGCAGTGGAAATACCGTCAAGAAATTCTCAGGGAGGGCACAAGTGTAGACAAAACCTACATCTGTTTCCACTGTTAAAATTATTCATTTAAACATAGAGAGACTTCTCAACAAATATATTTTAGTGTACACATACCAACGACACACACTTGTAAATGTTAGTTTATGTCACTTATTTATTATGGATAATATTGTAGTTTGGATTGTGATAGAGCCACCAGCAGTATTTTGTAATTATTATTTAGATAGCACATTGAATTGGGAAATTTGGAAAATGATTGTTTTCTATGTATGGAGCCACTATGTATTGAGTCACAGCAGAACATCTCCTGACTTCTAAATGTTCACACTAAGAGAAACGTTTGCTTAACTCCACTTCATGCTGTGAAGTAACAGTATAATCAATGATAGACAAATGTGTACATGTGTACATCTATAATCATATTTCATATACATGCACACACATACATAGACACATGCATACACTAGATTGCAAAAGAATAACTTGTTTCCTTTTGGGAGTAAGAAGTTATTTCATTCCAATACGTGTTGGATTTCCTATATTTTGGCTAATCTGAGAAAGTACAACCCAAGTCACATCCCAAACTAATGATTTGCAGTATTGTGAACATAATTTCAGAATTGTATTATCTAGATGAAATTTTACCATGTACCCTTCATCTCTTTATTCACTCAGCATACGCTTTGACTTTTATAAGCCATCAATTATAAGATACACTATTATTTTATGAATCACTTACAAAGGAAGAACACTTCATCAATTCAAGTCTAGCATAAATTGATAAGCCTAGGCTACACTTGAATCAGTTGCATAATTCTCTCATTACTTTGTGGTTTCTTTTTTTCATCTTTATTTGGTTTACAATCCCTGGTATGGGATTGGCAATCATTTTACATGTATGTCAATAGTTAAACATTATCTGCTTGTGGGTATTTTTCTTTCTTACCATAAAGCACTTGGATGTAGCTCTGCAAGACAATATAGACTATCTGTCATTCTCTCTATGAAGACTATTTGTTTCACTAATATCATGTTATGCCCCACTGCTCCCTTTCTTTTCCTTTCTGTGAACACAATAACTTTTCATTTCAATGATGAGACATTTTGAAATCTTTGAAAGATTTTAAATGGCAATTAAACCAACACACAAAGTGACAACAATCCATATAACTTGATTGTAGTGATGAAAATCTAACAAGTTTGACCAAGTTCTCACATGCATAGACAAGGACAACTGGTTTACTCCTGCTGTTTAGCCACTGTGATTGTAAAATGTTATCGATTGTACAATAATCATGCACAGGTAATTACATGAAAAAGTAAACTCTTATACAATGTACTGTAATTTTTAGTGAACTTCACTATGTACCCGAAGCTGAGGTAGGTGCCGGAATTTATCAAAAGAATATGCTGCCATCAAGACCTGTGTAGTCAAGTATTAAATGTAAGTCCTCTATGAGATGATAAAAAGTGTGGCATAGTTTTTTTTTTTAATGTTCTCAAAGAATACAAAGAGGATAGTCCTTTAGGGTGGCAAGACCGACAAACACTTAAATAGTAGTAGAATTTGGGTAAGTGGAGATCATGAGAGAACAGGTATTTTAATTCAAAAACAGAACCTGAGCAAATATTTGAAAAAACAAGCCACCAGGAGGATACTTACGAAACAGTGGTTGGGTTATATGGGTTAAGGTTAGCCTGTGAGAAGAAATAATTACAGTTGAATTTGGAATGGACTTCGAATAGGGAAGATTCTTGAATGCATGGTTACAGAACAAGGTGAGCCTTGAATTGTTCTGGAGTTGCTAACATATGCTTGGTGACATTTCAGGAAGCCAAACCTATGTCCTTGACTTATCGAAGCAAACATGATAACTTGACAAAAGTCAGATTTTTGGTGCATAGCAATAGCCTAGATACTAAACAAGGCAGAAATGGGGGCGACAAGGTGAGAGTGCTAATTTTTCTCATCTCTGTCCTCAATGACAGACAGTGCTTGGTAACAAAAGCATATTAGAACAATCACCTTTCCGATGTCAAATCTCCACCAAAAACGTTGAATGAGAGATTTGCCCCAAAAGACAGGAGAGATTATTCTTCTGGCAGAATTGACAAAACTTATGGTCAGTTTCAACAGCAGGAGCTTACATAATGAGGAGTGAGGCAAGATCAAAATCCTCTAAACTTAAAGGACTACCTCCAGTGGAGTTGATGTCAGTAGGTTTTACACCTTCTGAAACCAAGCTCCACAGATGGTAGCATACCGAAAGGGCTTCTAATAAAGTAACCAACCACAGGGCATACATGAAAATTAGAATTAACTGGTATATGCAAATGCATATATGATACATTGCTCCTGCTCAAATGTTTCAAACTAAATTGAAAAAAAAAACACACAATATAAGTTGGAAGCAATGCAGTAAACAGATTAGTGGCTGGAGAAACTGCTAATAGTGTTTCAAGTACTGAAGTGTTTTAATAAGCCAATAAGAAAATTAATGAGAAATTGAAATAGGACAATAGTCATGGAAATACAAAGGATGGAATACGTATTTTTAAAAGCCTCTGTGAATAACCCTCCTAAATTCAGTAATAGTTCTAAATACATGCTTCTTTTCTAATGAACTGGGAATTGCACAATGAGCTAAAACTTCTCCAAAATCTAGTTAGGCTCTATTTCCCATGAATGTAATTTGGAATTGAAAAATAGAAGAAAAAGAAGCAACAGAGCAACAATGAGCACATTTCTAAAGACTTGAAAAAATGAAAAACTACTGGGTTATTTGTTGTCCTTAGGTAACAGATAATCTAGAAGCAGAAAACCCTAAAATTAAAAAAAAAAAAAAATACATGACTATGAAATTCACGAATTTTTCAAACCATTTCCCCATTCTAAAGCTTTCAAAAAAATCTAAGATTTTATTTAAATCAGTTGTGAAAAAATGTATTGTGTTTATTCGTTTATTTCATTCTGTCCACACACACTAAGAAATTATGGAAAATGGGAAAGAAATGTTGATAAACTCCATGAAAGCAACAAGTAGTCCTGATGCCTTTTACCTGCCAACTTGTAGTCCTTAACTGCCATGCAAGTACAAACACAAAACCAAAAAAAAAAAAAGGAAAAAATCTACCGAAAATATGCATTATACTTTTACAATGAATGAGTAGAAATTTGGCAGTCCTTTAAAATTTTGATCCTGTCTGTATATCCATTGAAAATCCCCTTGGTTAATCTTACAGTCATTCAGTTCATTTAATGAAGAGTACTAGGCATAATAAAGAATGAGTCAGAAAATGCTTGACATGGAAACCCTCCATTATTTTTTATTTATTGAAAGAAAACATTTAAAATGCTATTTTCAGTCTGCAATTATTTTGTTTCTTAAATTCCTCATTTTTATTGCCATACAGCTTTTTGTGAGTTTTCAAATATCACAGGAGCCCTTACCTAACCATTCAATCCCAGAATATCTGCTGACCAAGCCACAGAGCATGACTTGGGCTCACCAGAAGGACCTGTTAGTCCCATGGAACCCACTTTACATTGTATTTGACACACTTGTGTCACTGCAGTGTTAACATGCTATGAAGAGTTGTTTCAATAGGATTTGTTTTAAATCTAAGTGTCTCCAAGGACTAAACCTTGCCAAAATCTTTGCATACGAATAAAAGTGACCTGAACAGTGTTTAAGCATCACTAGTCCACAGACGATGTGAACTCTCCCTGGCTAACTGAAGTGAGTTAAAACAGAACCAGGCAGTTGGGTGAGGGAGGCAGTCACATATTATGTTCTCAGAAAGATTTTGTAAAATTATCACAGGACTTCCTTGTCTACAAGCAACCAAACCAGCTCCTCTTGTCAGTGCCAAGATAAATTACAGTGAGAACCCACCTCTCCCCACAGTCTTTGAAAGAAACGTCTGACAGAGACTTTATGATTTGGGGATTGGAAAGGAACCAGTCAGAGTTTACCTGAACTAAATAATCAGAGCTCACCTGCCCCTGCCACTCAGAGCTCAGCTATATTGACCAATCACGACTCAGTTGTGTTGATCAATCAGGTGACTTTGAATTCTTTGTTTGCATAAACAAACCTAATTGGGAACCAGACTGGAAACTTTTGCTATAAAACCTGAAGCCGGCCGGGCACGATGACTCACACCTGTAATCCCAGGACTTTGGGAGGCTGAGGCTGGTGGATTACTTGAGGTCAGGAGTTCAAGACCAGCCTGACCAACATGGTGAAATCCTGTCTCGACTAAAAATACAAAAATTACCCAGGCATGGTAGCGGGCACCTGCAATTCCAGCTGCTCCGGAGGCTGAGGCAGGAGAATCGCTTGAACCCAGGAGGCGGAGGTTACAGTGCGCCGAGATCATGCCATTGCACTCTAGCCTGGGCAATAAAGCGAGACTCTGTCTCAAAAAACAAACAAACAAAAACCGAAACCCTCTGTTCTCTGGACAGCACCTTTGATTTCCACTGAAGGCTGTCTGCTGAATTTGCAAACTGTTCAAAGGAAGAAAGTATCTCTTTCTTCCAAATTCTTTTTCAGAGAACTTTTGTTCACAAGTCATAATTTTAACAGCTTTTGAAGTAAGTTATGAGTACTTCAAAAGTCTGAAGAAATATTCAAAACACAAGGACCCGAAAGCATCCAGAGTCAGCTACATCTAAGTTGATCTGGAAGATAAATGTATCTATATGTTGAGGACAGTAAACAAAAATGTGCTCAACTTCACTTGGTTTAGGGAAATGCAAATTAAAACCACTCCAAACATCCAGATGGTTCAAATGAAAAAGATATACACCAAGTGTTGGTATACATCTGGAGTTAACAAGGATTTTCATATATTGCTTACACTATTTTTAGACTATTATAAAATTATTTCTAAAAGTCAATTAAATATGCAAATACTATATTACATGACAATTCTAGTTTTATTTATGTACCCAAGATAAATATATACGCTCATCGAAGCAAAACAAAACAGTAAGAAAAATATGTGCAATTCATAGTATCTGAAAACTGGGTGTAACCCAAATGTCCATCAGCAATACAATGGACAAATACATAGTGAATGACTCACCTAATGACACGCTATTTAACAAAGAGAACGAATGTTCACAATAGTATGCAAAAACTTATATGGGCCTCATATAATATGGAGTAAAAGAAGTCTCAGATATACCTATGAGTTTACATACATAAAGAATGAAAATAGGCCAGATGCAGTGTCTCATGCCTGTAATCCCAGCACTCTGGGAGGCCGAGGCGGGTGGATCACCTGAGTCAGGAGTTCAAGACCAGCCTGACCAACATGGTAAAACTCCATCTCTACTAAAAATACAAAACATTAGCCAGGCATGGTGGCACATGCCTGTAATGCCAGCTACTTAGGCGGCTGAGACAGGAGAATCGCTTGAACCAGGAAGATGGAGGTTGTGGTGAGCCAAGATCACGCCATTGCACTCCAGCCTGGGCAGCAAGAGTGAAACTCCGTCTCAAAAAAAAAAAAAGAATGAAAATAGGCAATGAGCATACTGCTAGACATCAGGATATCAACTATCTTTTTTTTTTTTGAGACGGAGTCTTGCTCTGTCACCCAGGCTGGAGTGCAGTGGCCAGATCTCAGCTCACTGCAAGCTCCGCCTCCTGGGTTCACGCCATTCTCATGCCTCAGCCTCCCGAGTAGCTGGGACTACAGGCGCCGCCACCTCGCCCGGCTAGTTTTTTGTATTTTTTTTTTTAGTAGAGACGGGGTTTCACCGTGTTAGCCAGGATGGTCTCGATCTCCTGACCTCGTGATCCGCCCGTCTCGGCCTCCCAAAGTGCTGGGATTACAGGCTTGAGCCACCGCGCCCGGCCCAGGATATCAACTATCTTTGAGGCAGTAGTGAATGCCAGGGAACTTCTAGGTTGTTCATAATATTCAAATTCATAATTCCTACCTATTTATACTGGTATGGGGTGTTCATTCTGCAAGAATTCAATTTATACTTTTGAGTACTACAAATTGAATATATGTGCACTTTTCTGTTTACATATTATTTTTCATTTATAAAATTAAAATTAAAAAGTTTTAGGTTTGTTAAAGTAGGAAAATACACTAAGTGGCTGCACAATCACATAACATAAGGTTAAGATTAGATTTTTGCCAGGTGCAGTGGCTCAGGCCTGTAATCCCAGCTTTAGGAGGCTGAGGTGGGTGGATCACTTGAGGGCAGCCTGGCCAACATGGTGAAACCCTGTCTCTACTGAAAATATAAAGTGGTGTGCACCTGTATTCCCAGCTACTCGGGAGGCTGAGGTGGGAGAATCGCTTGAAACCAGGAGGCGGAGGCTGCAGTAAGCCAAGATTATGCCTCTGCATTCCATTCTGGGCAACAGAGTGAGATCTTGTCTCAAAAAAAATTTAAAAAGATTAGATTTTCAAGCATTGGATGTTGTTGTCTCTAGTATTACCAGAGAGTGTGGAAAGAAACATTATCTTCATGACCATTTTTAAATTTTACCTTTGCGCTGAAAATTAGTATACTTGACATTAAATAACCAAGCTAAATGACAAACTATGTTTAAAGAGAAGAAACAAAAATATGATTTTAAGCAGCTGGTGCTATAGATGAACCACTTACCTAGGACGCAGACACATTGCAGACACAGGCACAAATTGTCTCTTCATAGTAAGGTGGATCCAAGAAAATTTGCTAGAAGAGTCTTGGTTCATTCAGGCTTTCATAACAAAATCACATAAACTTGGAAACTTATACACAACAGAAATTGACGACCTTCATTTTTCATAAAGGAAATGCATTCGTCATAAGGTAAGTCCAAGATCAAGGTGTCAGCAGAGCTGGTGTCAGGTGAGGCCCCTCTTCCTGCGTCCTCACATGGTAGAAGTGGCACAGGTATCTCTGAGATCTCCTTTATACAGGCACTTTATATCTCCTCTATATAATCCCATTCACGAGCGCTCTGCACCCCACGACCTAATCACTTCCCAAAGGCCCTACCTGCTAATATCACCTTAGGAATTAGAATTTCAACATGTGAAATTTGGGGACACATGAACACTCAAAGCCTAAAGAAGGGAGACAGGCCTAAAAGTTGTCATAAGTCTGACTCCCCACATAGGTTTGAAATTTAAAATACGCTCAAATGAGTATGAAAAAAATAGGGTTAGTTCACCTATGTTAAAAGAAGTTATAAATTAGAAAAACATTGGTGCTGAAGGATAATGCACAATTTTTTTTGTTTCCTGTTAGGAATAAGGTAGCGAGCTGGGCTCGGTGGCTCACACCTGTAATCCGAGCACTTTAGGAGGTCGAGGTGGGTGGATCATTACGTCAGGAGTTCAAGACCAGCCTGACCAACATGGTGAAACCCTGTCTCTACTAAAAATACAAAAATTAGCCAGGCATGGAGGCAGGCGCCTGTAATCCCAGCTACTCGGGAGGCTGAGGCAGAGCCTAAAGCATATATGTTTGCCCTGGAAAAGCACATATTTTAGTAGCTGGAGGGTGCCCTGAGCCGAGATTCTGCCACTGCACTCCAGCCTGGGTGACAGAGCAAGATTCCGTCTCAAAAAAAAAAAAGGTAGTGAGGCAAAGTATTTCCTTGACCCCTTTGCTGGACTCATGACAAGGATGCCTTGTTTACTCAGCCCGCAATTGTCAACTCCTGGCGGGAGGGAACTGGAGTGCTAGAATCAGCTGGCCACTTAGGCGCACCTGGGATCGAACTCTATTCACGCAGACGGCTGCATTCCACCCCTTATGGAAGGAAGCGCACAGGTGAGCTGGTGCAGGAGCCGGAGCAATCAATCACTTTTGGGCTCTGGAACAAGCACTTTTGGGCTCCAGCAGAAGGAAACTCCGTGCAGGACCAGCAGCGTCCAGGCTGGATGCCTGCGATGCCGGAAGCCCCAAGGGGCGCGTTACAGTGCTCTTTTAGCTCTGCTGTCCACAGACGGTTTGTTAACAACTCAGTGGGCCCTCCACCCTTTCGTGTGAGACAGCTGCCCTCCACCAGTGAGGGCAAAGGGCCAGTGTGACAGCCTTTTGTATCCTCACTCCTGGCTCCTGAGCTCTTGTCCGGCATCCGGGATAAATGAGATCACAGGAATGAATTGAAGGATGGTAAATGCGGAAGAATTTATTGCTAATCAAAGTGGTTTTCAGCGGAAAGGGATGCTGAAAAGGTGATGGGGGTTGGGTAGGTAATCTTGCCCTGGAGATACTCTGCAGTTACACCAACAAGCTGTTCTTCTGAAGACAAGCTGCTTCTCTCTGGCAGCCAGCTACTTCTCCTGTGTGCCAGCTGGGTCTGGGGATGTGTCTCCTGTGTGCCAGCTAGGCACAGGATGGGGGTGGGGCAGGCCATGGGTAGTTTAGGAAAAGGCAACATTTGAGCAGGAAAGCAGGGATACAAGTTCTCACTTTGGGCACAGCTTCAGGCTTTGTGGCTTGAGTGTGGGATTTCGTTGGGGACTCGCCCTTTTCTGGCTAGAATTTCTCTGCCTCTTGTCCCTATCAGTAGTATCACTAATTTGTGCTGCCATAACTCATAATGATTTAGGAGTTAGGTAATTTTACCTATTACTTCCTATCATATTGTATTTAATAAATCAGGGTTAAGATACATTGATCTGATGTCAATGTATTTGTAAAACTACTTTGTTTAAAATAAAACATACAAAAATTTCAAATTGTGAATAACTTTGACTCAAAGGAAAATTATCTAAAAGATGTGCTAAAATAATATCATTTCCAGTAAACTTTCTTTGTTAATATGGATGTTCATATAGTTTGAAGTACAGAGATAATCAAAAAGATGAAAAAAACTGCTTTGCCTGGAACCAAGAGTTAAGCTTTCCTCAGCTGTTATCAGATGTTGGCATCCTCAAAATTTTTTGTACCAAAAAAGTAGGACTAATTTGCCTTTCTTAAGTGGTTACTTACTCTCGCCCCTGGAAATTTACATTTATAAACACCAATGCTTAAATTTCAGTTATTCTAACCTATTGAATATAAACATAACGAAAGCAACAAGGAACCAGTTCTGTCATCCCCAAATAATGTGGAACATTTTGACTGTAATGAGAGAAGAAACTATATGAGGGCTTAATTTTACATAGTCATTTAATAGAAAATTATTATATAACGCAGATAATTGAACAATCCATTTACACTTAGTAACAAAGGAGAATAAGTATTTAATATTTGATGTATAACCTAATTTCACATTTTCCTTTTTGTTTGCACCAGTTGCTTTAACTATAAGTTCATCTTGTCTTAAAGAAATGAGAATATAATCACATCCTAATTACATAGCTTTGGGTTATTTGCACAATTAAGTTATCTGTTACAAAGTTAATGAATGTTAATAATGCAATTCTCTTTGGTGACTTGATTGATATACTAACATTTATTGTATAGCATAGTCTATTAACGGTGCGTGTGTGTGTCTGTATATACATCAACACACTCTTCCAAATCACAACGTCATTTATGGAAATTGTGTTTTTAGACAGACTCTCAACTCTTAAAGTTCTAAATATTTTTGAAAAGAGCACTTATGCTAACATATTTATCTTAATTTATTAAAAAAAGAAAAAAAAAAACCTCTTCGGCATCAGCGTAAACCAATCTCCTAAGATTTGGGGTAAAATGTGTCCTTTATCGCAGCTAGGGCCAAAATTGAAAAGTTACATAGCCAAAATGTGTCTCAAAGATTAATGCTCTTGAAGAAGTAATGCAGAAAATTTGGACAATAATGGAGAAAACCTTCTTTATAAAACAGGATAAACTTTAAAAAAAATCAGGTTCACAAAGTTAGCACTAAGCATTACAATCACTGGGGAAAACCTTGTTGCCTTTTTTCTTCTACTTAGTGTCAGCAGTCACAAATCAGGTTAGGGTTTAGATCACTGTGTGTTCTAAATTATATTTATGCCCTTGTAAAGCTGTGCAACATGTTGCCTTGTGTAAGAAATCTTTAAACCACATGTTCTGGCAAGTAACTGCTGATATTTACTTCCAAAATTTGATCTGGTTACACCTTAGATACTTCAACAATGACCTTTAAAATAATCAATTTTAAGACTATCTTTGAGATGCTTTATTGTAAGTCATCACTGGCTTCTACCTTATAATGATAATTTTGAAACAGTTACCTTATTTCTTCCAATGTCTTTTGATATCTAAGATTTCTAGAGTTAATTTTAGATCAAAAATCTTCATAAAGTACAATATCTTGTGTTAAAAAAATTTCCCATCATTGTAACCAGCATGCCAAAGTTGCATCAAGATTAAAGTTGAATGATGTAAGTAATTATAACATAAAGATTACTTCCTTCTGAAGTATCCACATAATTGAAGCAAATGTGATTTCTGCTTGTGGGAATTATCTCAGTTTTCCACTTCGGTTGGTTAGTGTAAAAATAAAGAATTTTAACATTTTACATCCTCAAGCAATTAATACTTAAGCACAAATAATATACTAGTGTTGATTTTCCATGGCCTTCTGTTTAGCATTGAAAATGTATGCTACTTAAATGGTTAGATAAAAGTGTTGAAACCTCTTACTTGTTGACATTCAGAATGCATCTTAAACTACTTCATTATGAAAGTTGAGAACTTAACATTTTGCCACTATTTGTTCTTTTACACAATTTGTGTAATAAAATAGATAAAATATATACTTCCCTAGATATCGTCATTCTGGAAATAAATTTTAGAAATGGTTTTAAAACAACCTACGTCCCCTCAGGAGTGGAATTGTAGCATTGTTTGCACAAGTTTACACTCAAGGATGTTTCTGCCACCTTACAACAATCTATTTTTTCATATTTATATATGTGTATGCAATTATAACTCTAATATAGTTTTAGTTTCTCTAGTTTTCTTATTTTCTAACTATTCACAGATATTGGTAAGTGAACTTTTGGCAAATGTGAAAATATAAAGTTCACTTTTAAAAAAGTAAATCTAAAAAATGTGAATAATTTTTAATTGACTATGTTCATACAACTAGATTTTCAGTACATTAAGCAGATAAATTGATATGAATTTATGAAAATGAAATTATTTTTGCTAGATTGATGGCATCAGCGTTTTCCAGAAAAAAGACGTACAAACATGCTCCAAATAACCTGTTTAGATTTATTAACATGCCTTTGACATACACTGACATGCCTAGTTTTGAGCGGAAATTTTTTAGAATAAGAAAAAATGGTGTTGGTTACAATTTTATAGGAAGATGTTACTTAGATAAGCACCATTTTTTGGCTTTTGGGAAGTTTATTCATTTTTTATGTATTTAATTCTTTGAGACAGGTTCTCTTTCTGTGACCCAAGCTGGAATGCAGTGACACAGTCATGACTCACTACAGCCTCAAACTCCAGGGCTGAGGCAACCCCCTTACCTGAGTCTTGTGTACCTCAAACTGCTGGTGTGTATCACCACACCTATGAATTCATTTTTTGTAGAGACAGGGTTTCACTATGTTGACCAGGCTGATCTCAAACTCCTGGCCTCAAGCAATCCTCCTGCCTTGGTCTCCCAAACTTCTGGGATTACAGGCATGAGGCTTTTCTCCCGGTCTCTATGGGAAGTTTAGATATCCAACCTATCATAACTTGAACTTCTAATGGGTACGATAAAAGTACAGAAGATATGTGACAGAATGTATTGGATTGATCAATTTTTGTAGCCTTGTTTTATAAGAAGAAACAATTTTAACTTATATATACTTCAGAAAATAAATTGTGATTCCTTTCATTGATCTTAGTACCAGATAGTCCCTTAGAATGTAGTCAATGGTAATGATAAGAATATTATAGTGAGGAACACTCAGAAAGTTATTCTGTGCAAGAAATATTAAAATGTAACGTATAATCTTAGGGACTCTTTCTCACTTTTTCTGAATTCAGTTCCACAGTTTTCCATTGTTACAGAGGTGAATCCTGCTCATGAAGATAATGACCCTGAGCCACAGGTGCCTAATCTGATAGCAACGTATATAATAGACAAGATAGAAAATTGAAGACGTATCAAGGCAAATTTAATCCACAAAAGTAAAGTAATAAATTCAATCCTAAAGGAGAATTTGTAGATGTAATTGACAGTGAAAGAGTAAGAAAACCACTGTTTAACAAGTATTTTTGTCATTGTTCCTTTTTTAGTAATATAAACAAGACGATGTAAAACTTACATTTTGTGTCTCGTAGTATGCTATGACTCTCTCCTCAGACTATGTTAATTAGATAATTTCTCACTCTCCAACAGTGGAACAGATGTAAACATAAAAACAATTAAAATCATAAGTGTTACTGTAGTGATTTTATATCTATATATCTCTCTTGTAATGTAAAACTTTAATATCATTGGTTTTACACATATAAGTGTACATATACATAAATAAATGTGTATATATATGTATATATGTATTCAACCCCAAAACAAGCAGTTCTAAGGACTCAAAAGTTAACTAATATTTATAGAGTGTGAGGTAACATCTCACACATGACATCCCCTTTTTATTGATATGAATGCTGTATTTCAGAGTAGTTAAGCAAGTTTCTGTAGGTTATGTGAGTTCAAAATGATGAAGCAAATATTCAATCTAGATAGGACCGTGAGGTTCATATATTTTCCATCAAACAGGCTGTTAAGCTACATGCCAAATCCTGATCTTTCACCATTTCATAGAAAGTTGAAATAAAACTAATTTTACATATGCTTTCTTTTGACAGGGCTCTATTATAAATGTCAATATTAGATAGTGGGTAAAATTGCTGAAAGTGTGAGAAATTCACAGCTGTGAGTTGGAAATCCATTATCTCAAACTGTGTTCATATTGACATGTTCAAGCAGCATGTGTATCTACCTACCTACGTTTATCTAGTGAACAGTGAATTTCATAACTAATTAATCATCAAACTCATGCACTATTCTCACAATGCAGCCTAAATGTGCAAAATGATAAGAAAGTGCAGAAATGTATATATTTGCTATTTACATATGTAGGAGAGAGAGACAGAGAGGAGAAAGAATATTCAAATATGTAAGTGTGCACATTTTTTGTCTGAAACGTATTTTTTCTCTCTTGCTTTCCCTGTCTCTTTCTTCCATGCATTAATCTTTTTCCATATATCACTTTCAGTTCCTTGACACGCTGATTAGCCGTCCTGTATAATGGCTACACCAATAGCAAACGTTGCTGATTTTGTTCAATTAGGCTGACTATGGTGTCTACGGATATATCACAGCAAATATTTTGGTTCGATCACACTTTTTGGCACAGTGAAATTGTTCCAGATTCATGATGATTTAAACAGTAATTAAGTCCATTTTATATAAAGAAACTATAAAACTAGTTAAAATTTTGCAACTTAGGAGGCATTCAGATCTATATTTCTTCGTTATATATGGGGATGAGAAAGAATATGTCGCCAAAGAATAGAAGCCATTCACCTATCTTTTTGAAAAAATTTCAATAATATTTTGTTTAGCTATCTGAAGAGATATAAAAGGTGTTTCTAATATAAAGCAATCCAGTTTTATTAATATTTTACTTTATTAAAATTATATATATACATATACACACACACACACATATATATTAGGAAAGAGGTAGAGCAAACTATAGCATTTGCCTCAATGAATGCTCAAGTATTTTTTCAGAAATGTATTTGGATACATAGCTATGGGGTTATGGTCTTTGTGCTTTTCTTGCTTTGAAAAATTATAGCACTTTGGGATTTAAATTTATTTCTGATTATTTTTAATTCAAGGAAGTTCCTAAAAATGGCCTAGTCTTACTTTGAGATTTTATTTACTGATCAAAAGAAATGAATAAAGCAAAATTTGACTTGTGACGTTTCTCCTGATGGGCAGTGTAAAATAATTTTGCAAAAATATATTCACTTTCATAAAACAAAGTTACTCTAAAATTAATTTACATAATTAAGGAAGTTAAGCAAGAAACTAAGGCTACATTCCTCTTTGGATTTAATTAAAACAGTATTTTATACCATTGAGCCTGAATTTTCTTTCTCAACCAGCTAAACAGAAAAAAACCATATATTAAATTGCCCCCAATGTGACTTTGCAAAGGGCTCAGTTAATTTAATTAATCTATCTCGAGTCTCCCTAAATTCAGTATCAGCCAACATGGATCAGTAAGAGAAAGACAAAGCCATGAAGCCCTTTTGGCAAGGCTGAGGTGCATTTAGATGGAGGAAGTTGATAAGTGAAAAAGAATCACCTCTTCCCCACTTTGGAGATGTAAATTAATATGTTCCAGTGAACTGTTAATCACTAAACTTTCATGGTTCACAAGTTACAGAATTCTCTAGAAATGTAGGGTCATTTAAATGATTATAAAAATGAATGTGTCCCCAGATTATGCACGATTTTCATCCTTTCTGGTATCAACAAAGAATGTCTTTCTTCCTGTGTAGGCAAGGAAACAACTTCTCTCTTTCTACAACTAACAAATCCCTACCTTGTCTTGAATACCCACCAAAATGACACCTCCCCTGTAAACTCTTCCTTGGTAAACACAGGCAATTTTTCGATTTTTCATCTTTCTGCACCCCAGAATACTTACTTGCATTATTAAATAGTGAACTGAAGTTATTTGTTTACATGTGTCTTAATTTTCCAAGGCATTGGAGGGAACAACTTATTTTACACTGAGCACTTTATTTTAATTATTTTATTTACCTTTCTGCCAAAGAAGAGAAACTCATTGAATTTATCTCAGTTAATGGGATCTAACTTTAAGGCATCATTTGGATCTTCAATAATAATATGGTTTTATGTCTGTCTGGTGTTGTTTTTTGGATTTGTTTGCCAATAATCAGGCTTAGGCCATCTGTGCTTATGAAACTGGTCCAATTTTCCCATTGAGCTAATGTTTATTATTTCTTGAATAAACATAACTGATCCACCCAGTTTTAAAACTTAAGAAAGTTACATTTGTATTATTTGAGTTCCTTTGTCAGGAAACCAATAATCAAGCCTTGCAGACAGAATCAAGGAACTGAAACTTACAAAATCTTTGCATTCAATGAGATGCCAAATCCTTCACCCACCACAATTGCCTGCATAATCACTGGCTTCCTGTTGACCAATTCCTCTTGCTTATGCCTCCTTAAATCCTGTTTTGCCACATGTGGTTACATTTCTTCCCTGCTATATAAACCCCAAATTTTACTCAGTCAGGGAGATGGATTTGATACTGATCTCCCACCTCCTAAGCTACGGCACCCAATTAAAGCCCTCTTTCTTGGCAATACTCATTTTCCCAGTGATTGGCTTTCTGTGCAGCAAGCAGCAGGACCTAAACTGAACCCCTGGTGTTCCAGTAACCTTTATACGTGGGAAGAGCAAAAAATGGCTGTGGAGCAACACAGACCTGGTTTTAAACCCAGCTCAGCACTTAGTAGCCGAGTAACTACAAGCAAGTTATTTAAGTAAACCCTAACTTTCCCATCTGTAAAGATTAATGCCTACCAAACAATGCCTACCTCCACAGTTGTTTGGAGAGTTAGATGTGTGTGGAGGTGTCTACATATACATACACACTCACTCAATATATTCATATTTTAATCATATATATAAATGTTCAATAAATTATATCCATCATCCCCTTATCTTTCTCCCCAGTGATTTCCAACTGTAACTCGGGACTGTGGCGATTTCCTGTACAACAATAGATTTCACAGAAAATAATACTATGTCCCAGAAAAAGAAGAAAACACTTTTAGTTCTTCAACACAATTTTTGTTTGTATTTATCACGTACAACACAATGCTTTGAAGCCTATATACACTGTGGAATGTTTAACTCCAGATAATTAACAAATGCATTACCTCACCTTGTGATTATTTTTGTAGTGAGGATACATCTACTCTCTGTGTTTCCCAAGAATGTAATTTTAACATGGTGTTGTTTAAAGTTGAGGGTAGATTATCTATTTGACCAAGAACTTGGCTATTCTTTCCTTTCTTCACGCAACCAATTTTTGTTTGCCTTTCCTGTTGTTTCCCAACAATACTCCTCATTGCAAATCTCTTTTCTTGCACAGACAGAAAGATAATGAGACCCAGGTATATTTAACACACTTGTATGATGCCAAAAGAATCACGCACAGAAACAATCAAAACAACATGCTTATAAAAGATAAAAGCTTAATTATCATCAATTTATATAAAAACACTGAATATTAGAGTTTGTTATTGCAAGCATGTGTCACTTAACAGTGATACATTCTGAGCAATGCATTCTTAGGTTATTTAGTCATTGTGCAAACATCCTAGAGTGTACTGACAATAAGCTAGAGGGTATAGCCTACTACACACCTAGTCTTTATTGTACCACCTATTACTCCTGGGCTACAAACCTGTAGAGCATCTGACTATATTGAATACTGTAGGCCATTGTAACATAGTGGTAAGTATTTGTGTATCATATCTAAACACAGAAAAGATATTATAAATATATGTTATATGAGATACAATATGATATACCTGTATATGTCACTTACTATGCATGGAGCTTATAGGCCTGAAAGTTGCTCTGGGTGAGTCAGTGAGTAAGTGGTCAGTGAATGTGAAGCCTAGAACATTACTATATACTACTGTAGGCTTTATAAACACTGTACACTTAGGTTACCCCAAATTAATATAAAACAAGTCTTTCTTCGACAATAAATCAACCTTAGCTTACTGTAAAATTTTACCTTGTAAACTTTTATTTCTTTAACTTTTGACTCTTTTGTAATAACATTTACATTAAAACAAAATACATTGTACAGTTGTGTAAAATGTTTTCTTCTTTACGTCCTTATTAAGCTTTTCTCTATTTTAACTTTTTTTAAAAAACGTTTTAAACATTTTTTGTTAAAAACTAAGACAGAAACATACACATTCACGTAGCAGGATAAGGATCATCAATACATCCGTAGGTGACAGGAATTTTTCCGTTCCATTATAATCTAAGACACCATTGTATGTGTGGTCTGTCATCGGCCAAAGCATAGTTACACGGCTCATAACACTATGTTACACTGTACATTATTCAACTGTTTCCATCGGCCATTCTGAATTCTTTCTCTTATTGTATGCCTAGAACTTAGGAATAATATTTCCTCTAAGTCCTTCCATATTATTGGAATGATGTAGCTGGTTTCTAATTTTAGTCGTGGTGCTGGGGAATGGCCTCTCTGTTTATGTGCACCATGGCAGCACACTCTGTACCAGTTGGTGGGTCTCTGTTCAGCTACCTCATTTCATGCTGCTGAATTTTATCTGCTGCTTCTTCTGAGAGCAAACATAACATACATATTGTAATTCCCTTCCCACCAATTGCACCAGGTAATAAGACCTTTAATATTTCCCGTGAGACAGGAGGCTTAAATATTTATTTCTAAAGTCTTGTAGGTTTCTAGTACATGCAATTACCTGAAAAATGATAAACTACCTTTACTTACCATAGTTGTTATCAGCCACATTTCATCCCAAAGGTCAAAAATTGAAATAGGAGTAATAAAATCCACATATATAAAAACCATCTTTATGTCACATCAAGGAATCCCAATGTATCTCTTAGGAAGTAGTAATATACAGAGAGATTATCTCATGGGTTTTCCCCCCAATCCTTAAAGTTTTCTACATAAAGAGAATAAAACTGGAAGACTAAAACTAATGGAAATTTATGCATTTTGAGATTATCAGAATCACAGGAAATGCTTGTTAGAAAAGAACCTTCTTATCCTCCTCTATAATCCATTCAATAAGAAGTAGGGGGATGTGGCCATATCTCTGAACTTGTAACTTCTGCTGATTTGTGAAGTCCATTACATTTTGAAAGCTGCCATGCTCTCCATAACACTGATCCTAACTAAACACATTTGAATGAGGCTCAAGATACATTCTCTTTCTTGTCAACCCTGTTTTATTGGAGTTTCAGAGCATGGGCATGAATGGGTGTGGTTTTATGTGAGTGTGTTGGATAAGGAGGTGAGTGGTGTTTATTTGAGTCATAGTATCAACAGAAATTTAAATAAGGTAAGAAAATATAAGGTAAATATTCCTATATATAGGAATAAAGAGTATCAGCCTTCTTGAAATACCAGTTTTACTGTACTAACAGTGATCTTGGATTCAGATTTATAACCACATGGATAAGGCACAATGGGCTGTATTCAGCACCAAATATATTTACTTTTAAGGCAGCATGGAGAACAGTAAACACTATAGCCTATCCTGAATCATCACAGCAGGACTCTTCTGACTCCTAGGCCTATGATCTGATGTCTAAATCATCCCAATTTTGGTATGCACTCAGTCATGAGAGATGAGGCTGAGTCTGTGCCTATGATTTCAGCTCAGCGCTCTGGAGTCCCTTGAAGGCTTAAACTCCACAGGAGTGCACAAGGGGCCTTCCTCACAATCCCTGGAGTGCAGAGGACATCCCCCATTCCCACCATCCTCCAGGACAGCCATGTATCAGTGTTGAGTCTCAGTCCTTAACAAACGCTGCCCACCAAAAAGCAGGTGTATGTTCTTGGCCTGAGTTTCACTGATCTTGGATCTGGTATAGGTATGCTCCTGATAATCTCTTGAATTCATATTAGAAAGAAAATAAATAGATCAAAGCTCAAAGTCTCAGGTTTTCCTGAGGCTAGAGAAAGCCTTTAGAACCAGCTGTTATCCCTTTTATTCTGGATCCAGAACTAGATATTTGTCGACATCTTTCCAACTGATATCACAGATAAGATGATAAAGAAAACAAACCTAAGAGAAAAGGTTAGAAATAGTTACATTTTCCAAAATGAAGAAGTAAATAAGTCCAATTTATGTCTTTTGACAAAGAACCTGGAAGGTTACATAATACTACTTTTTAATAAATGATGTTCTCATCCATATGTGTGTGTGTGTGTGTGTGTGTGTGTGTGTGTGTGTGTATATATATATATATATATATAAAATCTGAATCTGGTATTGGTATGAATAACCTTATTGGACAATGACTTGAATGCTCTTACATTATGTGTGAAAGAAAGGAACGTCCTTTCCAGTTGAACAGTTAGTATTTATCTGCATAGGGTGCAGATAAGGTATTTGGTGAGACTTAGTTCCAACTTACTATCTTAGTGAAATTCAATAACTCACTGTTAGCTGAATTATCATTAATTTTCAACTCCCTGTAAGTTATTGAATTTCACTAAGATAGTAAGCTGAAACTATCTCACCAAATACCTAATATATATAAATCATATATAATATGATATATATTACATTTTATATCATATATTATAAAACATATTATAGATTATATATAACATATGACATGTTAGTTACTGAATATATATGTGTATACTAACATATATATTAACTTATGTATATATGTATATACTAACTTATGTATATGCAAACATGTTATGTATATAATATATAAGCTATATATAACATATATGTTCATGATTTATTGAATATATATGTATATACTAACTTTGTTGTTACTGAGTTACCAAATCAACAAGATTAGCATATATATACTGATAGTACATATATAATACATCCTGTATGTGTATATATACTAATCTTGTTAATAGTTATACCTATACTTGGTGAAATTAAAATATATGTTTTCTACAACATCCTGAACAGCAGAAGTTTTATTAACATGAATTTAGATGTATTTCAGCCGTATTTAGCTATGAAAATAAATATTTAAGAGATTTGTCTCATTTGCAATTTTTTTTTTCAACTTTTAAACAAATAAGCAAACAAAAAATCAAAACAATTATAGGAGCAGTCTCTTCAGGGTTAGATAATGCATTTCCTAAATCAAAACCAGTGTACTTAGCTCTTAAAGTTTTGCCAGGAATCATTTTTTAGGTCTTGAATATATTCCATAAAGTGTACCACTTAAGATTTATAGTGATCTTTAAAAGTAACCTTATTGGACAATGACTTGAATGTTCTTACATTATATGTGAAAGAAAGGAATGTCCTTTCCAGTTGAGCAGTTAGTACTTATCTACACAGGGTGTGCAGCGCAGCTGAAGGATTTGGTATTTGGTGAGAATTAGCTTCAGCTTACTAGCTCAGTGAAATTCAATCATTTAAATGGAAAACTTGTTTGTTTTCAATATGATGATTAATATAGTATCACATTTCCTTCAAGCTCAAAAATGTAATATCAGCTGGCTCTCTTTTTATTGGGAGAGAAGAGATTTGTCCCTGCCAATTCCAGAAGTCCAAATTAATTTCTGACAGCTGGGAGATGGAGAGATCTAATGAGAATTGTATTAATTCAGAGTGTAGCCAGAACTAAACTACTCATGAAGAGTGGCAGAGTGAAATGCAATGTGATCTTCTAGATAAAATCTGAATTTGAACTCTGGTTTGGCCGCTAGTGACTGTGGTTTTATGCAAGTGATTTAACCTTTGAAGGTTTCAATTTTCCTAACAATAAAATAGATTTATTCACAATCCCAGGGAATTAGAAAAAATAAAATATTATGTCTTAGAGGTCTTCGTATTTGGGGAAAAAAAGCTACAGAATCACACTATTAATGGAAGATTTAATATGCTCATTTGAAAAAGAAGTCACACTTGTTTTATATAAAAAAAGCATAATTATTGCAATTCTTAATCATGAAATGCATGAGTATCACACAGTACATTACAAGTAGAAGAGTAAGAATGGTTTACCTACATGTGAACTTGGAGCATTCCAACGAACAATTAATGCCAGCCTTATTTGGATCCAGTGTGATATCATTTGAAAAGAGATATTCAATACAAAAAATTACAGTTTTATGAATAGAATGGTTAGGCTCAAAACATAAAAAGCATCTTTTCAGAAGAAAATGTTAATGAGATTTTATAGTGTTAACTATAATCTGTAATCTACAGACCCTAAAGGTAAACCAAGTAGTCAATTTAAAGGCATTACCTATAAATTTGTTATCAATCTATCTATTTTAATTTGGTGACCAAAAGGTATAGTGTTCTAAATAATATGATAATGAGTCAGAAGCTATGGTATTAAATATGTATATGTTTAAGTTAGTATAGTGGTTCTCTTTTTACTTACATTCATGTTGCTGTGAAATCATTTAATATTTCCTCAGAAGCCGGGAGACACTTTGTTCTGTGGTATTGTTTCCCATTAAATACTTTCACAAAGTCAGTTTTGCCATCACACACACACACACACACACTCACACACAGACACCCTCATGCTGTTTTCATATTTTCAGCTTTCTTGGCATTTGCAGAGATCTAATTTTTGCTGGTATCTGCACTATGCTGGTGTTTCTTCAAGTTCTAGTCTATACACACACTTTTTCCATTGGTATTGTTCAGGTTGACACATTATTGCATATTCCCTTGTATTATTGTCAGTAATATCGTTAATCCTTCCATATATTTATGCACTACATACACAAAATGCCTTTAAACTCTAAATTCTTTTCTGCTGACATTGCACTTTTTACTGTATTAAATATAAAAAGGCAATAAATAAACCTTAATTAAGAGGAAGAAAGCCTGTAGTTTCTGCTTCAATCTCCTACCTCATAGCTCTGGGAAAGTTGTTTCACCAGCCTCTAATGAAAAGACTAGGAGATGAAGCAGGGGAGAATTGGAAGGGTACTACCTGAACAGATATCAAGAAATATTCTGGGGAAAAAAACTAACATAAAATCAGTAATCTAATTGAACTAATTTGAATGTAAACCACTGGTTTATGGTAACAATGACTGAAAATTGGATGTGGGTAGATGTTAAAGTTTTCTTCTGTTAATCAGAAGGGAAGTGCAAATATTCTAGGAATTTTAAAAGATGTAATTTAAAGAAAGCATTTTAAAGAATCCCATGGTTTTTGTATTATGTAGCATGCTGGCGTATAGGAGATAGTTAATATATATTTTTTGATCCATATTAAAAACATCTAATAGTATTACAAGTTGAAAAGATGTTTCTATAAGTACTTCAATGATACATAAAAAATATCTACAAAAGAAAACTGAAATAACAAGAATTTTAAAATGTATGAAGAATTTAAAATGAAGAATAATAAAATGTAAGAAGACAGAATTATTACTAGATACCAGTAATACTAATAGATGTGAAAGTGTTTAAGTCCTTATTTAAAAAATGACCATTCAAGTTTTGTTGTTGTTGTTTCTTGCTGAGAAAACCTGAATTTTTCCAAAATTATGAAACATGTAAGTCTGATAATTGGTCCACTTTCTATTTCCAGTGATTTATTTTCCAGCTTTAGATGGCTTTCTTATAGCCTACACTGATTGGTAGATCCTTAGCTGAAGATAGAGAGGTACGCGCTGAAGGTAGCTGCAACTCTTCTCTTGGGACAGCTCATTCTCGTCGCAGCTCTCTCCTCTCTGCCACTCTGCCCTGCGGATTCCAGCCACCTTGGCTTGTCCAAATACTACCCTTTTCCCCTAATTTCAGATAGACTTTGGAGTTATCTTAGGGTTCCTGGTCCCAGGGCTGCATCCTGGCATCTCTGTCAATATAGAAAACCTGGAAATCTTAAATTATACCCCATGTATTTTCCTTCTTTCAGAAACTATTCCTCTATGTTGCCTGTTGTCCAAAGTTTGAAACATATATATACACACACACATATATATGTGTGTATATATATGCTTATATATGTTTATATATATACACACACACACATAATTTGTTCTGATACTTAGTGTTTTAAAGTACAGGGTAATTTTAGTCTCTGTTATCCATTATGGTCAAAAGAGGAGCATTTTTTAACTTCGTTTTTGTTTGTTTTTTTGCTAGTCCCATTATCTTTGTCATTTCAGAGCTGTTTCTAATGATTGACTTTCCTTTTTGGTATGTATCATAAATCCCTTCTTTCTCCCCCAGTAACGTTTTGCAGAATGCCAGGTACTGCAAGTTTTACATTTGTTGTTAGATATATTTTATTATTTTATATATTGTATTATTTTATTATCTAAAAGATTGTATCATTTTAGATAGTGTTGTTGTTGTTTCTGGCAAGCAGTTAAATTTTGAATTAAGTGGATCCTTTTAAGGTTTCCTTTGAAGCTTTGTCAGGAAAGGTTTAGAGCAGACTTTAATCTGATGCTAATTGGGCCTCCCTATTAAAGTGATTGCCTTTTGAAGATTTTACCCGAAGTCATATAAATTAGGATGGCTGATATGAATACAAACTATTCCCAGGCTTGTGTTATTTGTGGGAATTGTTTTGCCTAGTCCTCCCTCGTGCCTATTTTCTGGCCTTGTGTAATAGAACATTATTCATAATTACCAAAAAAGTGGAAATATCTATCAACTGATGGACATCAAATAATGAAGAGATACATTTTTTAAATAAGGCATGCTCATACAATGGAATATTAGTAGGCCATAAAAAAGAATGTTTAATACATGTTACAACATGGATAAATCTTGAAAAATGTTATGCTACATGGAAGAAGCCAGACCTAAAAGGCTACATATGGTATAACTCCATTTATGCCTAATGTTCAGATTAGGCAAAATTATGGAGACAGAAAGCCTATTTGTGATTGCCACAGCTGGGAGAAAGGGAAACTTTAGTGACTGCTAACATGTAGAGTCATTCTCTTTGGGTGATGAATATGTTCTGTCATTTGACTGTGGTTATGAATTCACAACTCTGTGAATATCCTAAAACTGTAAACTGTATACTTTAAAATATCAACTTTGTAGCATGAAAATTTTATTCCTAGAAAGCTATTATTAATGAATGATAATAATGAAATAACCTGGTCATTGTTTAGCTCAAGATGTATACGATGAGAAGTGTGCAGAATTATCTGTGAAGTAGTCTTGACAAATTTGTTTAACATGAATTTAATCAAACTTCAATGATTTATTTATTAGTGCATAGAGGAGATATTTGTAACAGAGAAATAAATTAAACTACACCAGAAGCAACAATCTGAAAATTTCAGAATATCAAACATTCTAACAGTCAGCTTCTCTGATTTTCTCATCAAGTCAATGTCATAGAGGAATAAGGGTATGGCAAGTAGAATAAAACCCTAGATTAAAGGTACAATCATCTAATTTCTATGTATGAACTTTTATTGCCATCAAGTTCAAAAAAATCACCAAAACAAAAAGACGTTTTGGAGAGAAACAGAATAATGTGAATACATACTGGAGGATGAATTATATTAAATGATTACAAGAGGTGAAGAATGGAAACTATGTTTAATATGGTATTCTCTTCCATGCTACTACTCCTTCAGGAAGAAAGGACATATAAAATTGAATTCTAATATTGCTTTGTAGATTGAGACGAATTATTAAGTGTACACAGGACAGTTTTTCTCCAGAATACCATTGCTTTTTTTTTTTTTTTTTTGGTTTAGAGCATTTATTAACTGGCCATCCAACCCAAAAGTGTACACTGTATGTTATCACACTGTCTTTACAAAATCATGCTACCTTGACTGCAAGGTAGCATCTGCAAAATCTGCAAATCTAGTACATATGTGAGTCTTCATTTTATCTTGAAATTAAGAGTACCTACATAAAAGTTTTTAAGGATAAGTTGTAGAGGCTTAATTGCAGTTCTCCATTCCAGAATATGAGATGAGGAAAGATGGTAGGCCTTCAAATAAAGCCTTGAAATTTACTCACCTTTCATTTATTTGTGTCAAAAATCTACATCTTCACAGTTCTAGTATAATGAGCTATGGCAGTAATGGGAACAATTCCAGCTCCTATTTTCATTATATTGAACCTGTACACATGGTCTATTGATAAGTGGTTGCTGTGTCAGGTGCTTAAAAATGGGGGTCAAGGAAAGCATAAAGGAACTTCAAGAACTGGATGAGATGGCTCACACCTCTAATCCCACCAAATGGGGAGGTTGAAGGTAGAGGATCGCTTGATGCTGTGAGTAGGAGACAATTCTGGGCAACATAGAGAGACCCTGTTTTCCAAAATTAAAAAAAAAAAAAAGCTGGATGAGGTGACGTGCACCTTTACCCCCCGGTTGGACTCACCTATTCCCTACTCCTTGCTGGGAAGGACAAATATCAACTCTTAGATTAAAGAACATCATAAGCCTAAGAACACTCTTTCTTTCTCTGTACTCTTTCTCCAAACTTTTTGTTGTTGTTGTTGTTGTTGTTTTGATGGAGTCTCGCCCTGTCACCCAGGCTGAAATGCAGTGGCGCAATCTCGGCTCATGGCAAACTTCATCTCCTGGGTTCACGCCATTCTCCTGCCTCAGCTTCCCGAGTAGCTGGAACTACAGGGCCTGACGCCATGCCCGGCTAATTTTTTGTATTTTTAGTAGAGATAGGATTTCACCATGTTAGCCAGGATGGTCTCGGTCTCCTGACCTCATGATCTGCCTGCCTTGGCCTCCCAAAGTTTTGGGATTACAGGTGTGAGCCACTGTGCCTGGCCCAAACTTTTTAAGTTTAAACTCATACCTTTGGGACCACGGGACATTAAACCTAACCCCCAGAATTAAATATGAAAATAATTTAGAAAGTTGGGATGTTACAATTAGAAATTAATATTTTAAGTCATTAATTGAAAACAAATCTTCCTTTGAGTAAACCACAAAAGAGATTTTTGGACATTTGAAGCTATTCTGAAGTCATTACACAATAGTTTTGAGATAAAAAGGAAGACATTGACTGAAGTTATGCTATATAAATTTCTAAAACATGAAGAAATAAGCTAAAATAGTCTTCAGAAAACAATCTATTTGTATTAGAGTTAAACAGAAGTAAAAAATTTCAAATGACCAGTTCCTTTTGCTACCGTGGGAAATGCAAGGGACAATATGTGTATCACTTTATTTTTCTCTCTAAGAACGCAGCATCCAATGTCCTAGATACCAAGCAATTTTCATGCTTCCCTTGCAGTATATGATTTATTCATGATTCGTACTATCAACCAGAATAGTTATATCATTTTTCATGAATTTTTCTGACATTGCTCATCCTTCCTTTAAAGACTGACTTCTCTCATAGCACCTCAACCTTTTTTTCTGATTTTTTTTTGAGGGGTGTGACACGGTGGTGTTGAACTGTTGCAATATCAGCAGTGTCTCAGTTAATGAAAGCTCTCAGCTCAAAAACACTTCATTTCTCTTTCTATCCCTCACTTGCAATTGCATGCTTTTAATCCCCTAAACTATTAGGCAAGGGAAGGAAAAATGCTGTTTTCGACAGTGCATTTCAACATGAAGCCTGGAGAGAGTGGAAGATCTGTATATTTAGAATAAGATGCCATCACATACCAGAATATGTGTAAAGTTTGAAATCCCTCCTTTTCAAAATTATAATGTATACAGGTATAGTGGAAAAACAAACCAAATGACACTAACAAATCTCAACTACAAAAGTAAAACAATGTCTTTGACATGAATATTTGTGTGCAGTGATTTCACCCACAGACATATAGAGTTAGTGCTGTAAGTGTTCTGTCATTCACGCATGTTGACTGCTAACCTGCATGTATGTGACATGCTTTGACAGTGTGTATAATTTCTCTTATATCTAAATCATATCCCTTGATTTTTTAGATAGTTCTGGTCTTGTCATTTAATCTTATCATGTCTTTATAATCAGTTAAAACTAATTGAAAATACAACTATCTCTTAGAAATTACCAAATAAAATTATGAGATGTATGAGATCTCAAATAAAAATTCCTGAGAATAATACAATGCATCCTGGCCAGTAGCTCATAAAAATGTAAAATACTTGAAAAGTTAGTAAGATTTTAGGACTAGTTTTCTCTATTCAAAAGTGACATTCTAATGAAGTTTACATTTTGGGTCTATTTTATATTTAAAATGAATTACAGAAAATAACCTCTGTATTTAAAAAAGAAAACGAGCAAATATATTGACCATATTTTGTGGGTAATTGGCATAGAGAGGCTGTTACTCAGCAAACCCAGAAGAGCCCTTGGGCAGATTATAAGGCAGATATAAAGATATTTGTGTAAAAGTTGGAAATGGATGTGTTCTCCAATGCATTGTTTTCTATTTTGAAACCCTAAGAATGAAATGAAATGAAATGAAACCCTAAGAATGAAAAGTCTGATTCTTAAGGAAGGATATGTTCGCTGAAAACTAACAATGATGTTTCAGGTATATATTGCACATTTGCCTTGCCTTTCTCTAAACGTAAGGGTTGTACATCTCATTTTACTGCACATCCTAAGAAGTGTCTAAGAATGTGAGAATCACACTAATCTATTCCATTACTAACTTGTATCTAGCAACACAATGTTTCTTTTTATTAGAATATTTTTCTCAAAAGCCTTGAGACAAAAGTTAGAAGCAAGTTCCTAGGTGGACTTCATCAGTGAGTACAGCTGAGATTGACAAATAATTAGATGATAAAATGTCTTCCCCTAAATAAAATTCCATAAGTGTATTATTCAGCAGGACTTATCTGAATTTATATACTATATGCAGAAACTTGTCAAAATAATTCAAGAGTGTTTCATATTTTGGCTAGTCATAAGAAACATTTGATAACGATGTTGACTGCTATGTGGATAAAACAGAGTGTATTGTCTTGTGTGGTGAGTATTGAGGGCTGTAATTAACACAAGATATTTTAGATTTATTCCTAAATTCTTTTGATAACATTATATCCCAATTAGGTATTTCTGTGTTTTATGATAACACACTAAGCATACTTTCTTTCAAATGTTTGCTGTTGCCTTTTACATAAATATTTTGTGAAACATTATCCATTCTCCTACTTCTTCTAAGCCTTATGGTACGTAGAGAAAATTGTACTTATACACAGAGTATTTATTCAGAAGTTATGTGGAAGAGCCACTATGTGAGAAACCAACATGTTTCAGGGACTGAAAATGTAATTAGGGCAAGTCACCAGCTACCTATTCTTGAAAGGTTGAAATATAGCGACTCTGAGGCTCTGTTTAGAAGGTAATAAATTTGAAGAATAAACTGGAGATATTAATATATGCCTTTATTCATTACAATCGAAGAAACTGAGTATAATTATGGGCTTACTGTTGGGATTGGTGTTTATAGTGCTATGTAATGCACAGACATCCTTATTAGCTCTGAATTTTTATTTCTTGGGTGCAAAATTGTATTGCACAGTTTCACAGCTTAAAACCATAGCCCTTAATAAACCAGAGGTGTTCCATCTAGTCAATGAGATGACTAACTGAAGTGTCAGCACTGCTTGAAGAGGAAGTCATAAAACACAAATTAAAAGCCTCTATTTTATTACCTAAATAAAACAAACTTAGATGGGGAATATAAAACTCTTTCCCAAAATTTCACAGAGGTATGATGCAACAGTTCAGGATGTTCCATGATATCTTTCAAAGCCAAACATAATTAGAAATAGAGAAATCTAGTTATTGCTTTATGGGAAAAAATGTCACAACAGGTATGTTCTTACTAAAAATGGACATGAAGCTTATCTCTCACTTATATCTTTCAGGGGAATGAAGTATTATGACTTTCATGTATTACCTTCTTCTTGCTAATAAATTTTGAAATTTCAACTCAGTCCAAATGATTTATGTCACTGATTAAGCAGACATTTGGGGATGATTTTGTAAAGGCTCATGTGAGCCATATCTTGCATGACACTGTCCTCTCCAAGTCTGGTTGTGTTTAATGGCCTAGCATATCAACGATTTAGGCTATATTTGGTGGATTACAATAAGTGTGTTAGTGCTCAATGAAAAATAGCATAAACACCTATGAATTCAAAAGTACTATGAAGTAATTAGAATATGTTGAAATACAATCTCATAAAATGTCCTACCTTCTATGGTTTAGATGTTTGTCCCCCCAGTATCTCATGTTGAAATGAGATTCCCTGTGTTGGATGTGGGGCCTGGTGGCAGGTAATGGGATCATGGAGGCAGATCCTTCATGAATGGCTTAGCATTATCCCTTGGGTGATTAGTGAGTTCTCACTCTGTTAGTTCACATAAAACTTGGTTGTTTGAAAGAGTCCAGGATCTTGTCTTTCTCTCTTTCATGCTGCCCTTCTTGAAATGTGATGTGCCTGTTCTCCCTTCAACTTCCACCATGATTAGAAGCTTCCTGAGGCCTCAGCCAAAGCTGAGCAAATGCTGGCACTACACTTCCTGTAGAGCCTGCAGAACCGTGAGTCAATTAAACCTCTTTTCTTTATAACTTACCTAGCCTCAGGTATTTCTTTATAGGAATGCAAGAACAAATTAACACACTACCTAACACAGAAAAATAAATTAAAGAAAATGCATTGGCTTGCAGGTCATTCTGGTACTTCCTAAAACCATAGTTGTCTCAGTGATCACTAAGATCTGAAGTTAATTTATTGTCAACATTGCAAATGTACAATAATCATAACAGTATTTGTAAGAAATGAACAGAAACAAGGAACACAAATACAAATGAGGAACTTACAGAATATAGTTGTTACCACAATGTCCACGAAGGGTATAATGTTTATACTTGGTGCACAGAAGAGAAGAGAAATTATAAGAAAACTTATCTATCTGCTTTCTGATGAATTTAAGAACATCTATTAATTGTCATAAATAATATAAAAAACTAGGAGGTAAAATTAGCAATATATAACTCCCATAAAATACTCTCTCTCATAAAAATATTGAGTCTAGAATATATAAAGAAATCCACTATGTCAGTATGAATAAAGTCATTCTACACTAAAGCTGAGAAAGTATTTCACAAATATGGAAAAATAAATGGCTAATTTAAACATGCTCTATTTTATTACTAATCAGAGATTAATGCCATGCTTAAGTCCATTTCACAAACAAGAAATTGGGAATATTTTAAAAGTCTAAGAATAGCAAGGATTGTCAAGAATGTGTACAATCATAATTCTCATATACTGTTAGTAGAGATACAAATTGGGAGAAAAATTTGGAAAGCAGTTGGTATATTTTAATAATGTAGCTTTTTCAAATCTATTTCATTCCTAGATATATACCTTATAGAAATTCTCATGCACAAGTACCAAGACACATGCACAAGAATATTTATAGAAATATTATTCATAATATCAATTAAGTTAAAATATTAAAATGACCATCAGTATTAGGAAAAACTATATATGTGTGTGTGTGTGTGTGTGTGTGTGTGTGTGTGTGTGTGTGGGGTTATACTCATATATCAAAATAACATAACAACACTAAGAATAAACTAAGGTTGTGCACAAAAACATTAATGAATTTTTAACAAATAATATGCAAAATACACAAGCACTTTTCCATTGATATTCTGTTAAGATAAACTTAAAGGAAACATAAATAAATATTAAAACTATAAATCAAAACAAGGAGCTAAGAGACACAAATATCAGACTGGCAGTTACCGAATTAAATAAACAGGAGGCCATTACCCTGAAGCTGCCTTTATACTTTGAGTTACTATGGAACAAACCTCACCTAATTTAATACATCTACAAACCAAAAGCTAACTTAGGAGTATATATTTTTGTAACAATAGCTAGATTTGTCATTCACAGGCAGACAAATGTTCAGACTATGTCCAAACAAGACAAATGCATCATCATGCCAGTTCCAAATGAGGCCACTCTGTAGCCAATCAAGTGTTTTCTCTTGTTTGCTTCCATGTTCCTTATGAAAGCTCATTGCTCATGTTGCTGAGTGGAGCTTTATGAACCTGTTCTGGTTCTAATGCTGCCTGATTTATGATCCTTCTTTGTTCACAAGAACTCTGCTAAATTTTATTTTCTAAATGCTTTTCTTTTAATATAGCTCATAGATGATAAAATAAAATAAAATTGGGGAGGCACATGGAACTCCTTTATTTCTTAATCTGAATGGTGAGTACATGGATGTTTTTGTAATTTTCATTTCTCTTTTTTATACTGTAAATCCAATTTATATACACTCTGTATATTTCAAAATGCCACAACTCATCACTTCTCGGACTTTTGGTTAAGATTGAGTGAAAAATGCCACAACTTCAAGACAAATCTAATGGTAGTAATTATGTGTGGATTCTGGATTTAAATATGCTAGAAGATTTCACATCTTCATTTTTTATTTAAAATATTTTTGTGTATAATATAACCATAGCCACTATACAAAAGTTGGAAATAAAAGCCATTTATAACATGTTGCTGAGATAGAGACACATTCAATATTTTATGTGTTATGCTTTAGGGTTAAGTTTTGAGCCTTTTAAAATGCTAACACATGTCAAAATCAGATGTACTACATAGAATTCCAAATACTTTATATAATTTACTTCCTACTCATGGAAGTGGACCTTAATGCCACATTCTCCAAGCATAATCTGTACTTAGTGATTGATATGGTTTGGCTCTGTGTTTCCACCCAAAACTCATGTTGAATTGTGATCCCAAGTGTTGGAGGTGGGGCCTGGTGGGAGGAGACTGAATCATGGGGGTGGATTTCCCCCTTGCTGTTCTCATGATAATGAGTGAATTCGCAGGAGATCTGGTTGTTTAAAAGTATGTAGCACTTCCCTTTTTGCTCTCTCCCTCCTGCCACCATGTGAAGAAGATAATTGTTTCACTTTTTACCATGACTCTAAGTTTCCCGAGACTGCCCTAACCACGCTTCCTGTACAGCCTGCAGAACTGTGAGCCAATTAAATCTGTTTTCATTATAAAGTACTCAATCTCAAGTAGTTCTTTATAGCAGTGTGAGAATGGACTAATACAGTCACTTATTTTATATGAATGGAGAATGGAAAAGGGAGGGAATAAGAATTTTACAGAGGAGGCACCTGGCTAATACTACCTGAGTCAGCTGATCAGGGTTTACATCATCACTGAACAGTCATGTTGATGGTTGACAGCATGTACCCAATCAATGATGTGGTTAGAAGGGCCCTTCACCTCTGTGTTCTTCCTCCCCAAAACTCACAACCCCAAACTAGATATGAGAAAAACTTCAGACAAACCCCAACTGAGTGACCTTCTACAAAATACCTGAGCCACACTCCTCAAAACACCCAAGATCATAAAAACAAGGAAGATCAGATTAACTGTTCCCATCCAGAGAAACCTAGGAAAACATGAGGACTAAATGCAATGTGGTATCCTGGATGAGATCTGAAACAGAGATAGACATTAAGAAATATTAATAAAATCAAAGTAAAGTATGAAGTACAGTATATAATAGGATGTCAATATTGTTTTATTGCTTGTGAGAAATATACCACACTAATGTAATATATTAACGATAGAGGAAACTGAATATGGGTATATGAGCACCCTTTGAACTAACTTTACATCTTTCCTGTGATTCTAAAACAATTCTAATGTAAATAATTATTTTAAAATCAAAACAAAATCAACATCATACATTTCTTCCCCTTTCTTCTTTTGGTTTTTGTATTTTCGTTTAGCATATTAATTCCTACCTGTTCTCAAATTATAATTCAATTTACTACTTCCTGAGGGAAGATTTTCCTGACCATACACAATTGCAATTTATTCTATTAGATTCTCTTATAGTACACTTTCAAATTTATATCTGTTTTAGTAACTGATTGATTAATATTTTTTCTCCACCAGATGAAAATCTCAATAAAATCAAATCATAGTGTCTGCTTTTGGTAACCGTGAACGTTTTGGGATCTGACACGGAAACTCCTCATTTAATATGTGAAAATGAACATAAGGATTTAAAATGGAATGAAAATATTTTAATAGTGTATATATTTTTTTCTTGCTAATTCAGATTATCTAGCATCCTGTGGCACTAGAAATAAAAATAGGGTATTAAGAGCTACAGAAAGCTCCTGACTATGCCAAATGAAGCAGGGCCAGTATGAAAATGTACTTCACAGTTGGGCGCGGCGGCTCACGCCTGTAATCCCAGCACTTTGGGAGGCCGAGGTGTGTGGATCATGAGGTCAGGAGTTTGATCCCAGTCTGACCAACATGGTGAAACTCCATCTCTAGTAAAAATACAAAAATTAGTTGGGTGTGGTGGCGGGCGCCTGTAATCCCAGCTACTCAGGAGGCTGAGGCAGAGAATTGCTTGAACCTGGGAGGTGGAGGTTGCAGTGAGCTGAGATCACACCACTGCACTCCAGCCTGGGCAACAGAGCAAGACTTCATCTCAAAAAAAAGAAAGCAAATGTACTTCACAATCTTCTTTATTTTGTAGTGTAGCAGATTTCTGGTGATTTCTGGTGCAGTCACATTTCCTGTCTTTAGACTAAATGATGGGAGGGAGAAATTCCAGGTTTCAGTTTGCTACATGGTATAATTTTCCTGGACAAGAACCTACAGCCTATAGCATATTGTCATTTCAGAGCTAGAACCTGTAAAACTTGCAATAAGACCATTGCTGACCCATCTCTGCCATTATATTTAAGGAAATGACTTTAGGAAGCACAGTACCTATTTAAAAATGCTTCCTACTAACACTCTAAAATTTCATAAACTAATATTGAACTCAAATTAAAAAAAAAAAAATGTACCATGCATAAAATAAGACCTTATAATGGACCTTAGAATATAAACAGCTAGACAAGTAAAATAGTGTGATAATTTTTAAAATTACTTTTTGCTGGTGAATTTTTTTTCTTTTACCAGTGTATTCACAGTAAGTTATATTTCAAGTCATCTCATTTCTGGCGACTTGGACATTATGGCTTTCAATGTAATTCCACAACATAAATACATCATCTTAACAGTATTTGAATAACCCTAAGAATTACAATGCATTTTAACTCTGTTAGTCATAAGGAATAGAGCATACACAGCTACATTTCTATAATTCATCGCACTTATACAACTCTAGGATGCCTTTAAATTTAATCAGGGTCCCCTTCCTCCAGGACTGCTTTGTTGAAAACCAGGGAATTTGCATGTTTAGAGATGATACACTGTGCTAGAGACAGGCACAGTGATGCCGTGTACCAGATAATGATTTCAGAAGTTAAAAGTTAACGTCATTCCAGGTCTGTCATAGGAACCACTGAATTGTTAATTTTCAAAATTTGTTTTAAAGTGAGGCAGGTAATTTTGGTGGCAGGGGCGCGTTCTTTCTTTTAAAGTTCTTTGAGTGCAAAATGAATTCAGCTTCTTTGGGGGCTACTGAATTTGGAACAGTACGATGTCCACTAGGCAAGCTTCAATTTCTGAAGTGCCTACAGACACATGCATGTGTGCATGAGTGTATGTGCTTCCGGTAAAGAATTTTAGGGTTTATACTATGTGTGGTACTAGAAATCCAGGTCAGCTATGCTTTCAAATATGCACATGCAATCTTTTTGAACAGGCATTGTTATCTGAGCATCACTGATTCAGAAAACATCAATTGAATGTGGTTGTAAAACAAATCTTACTGCTTTCTGTGTCCCATCAACCAGGAATGATTAGTTCTCGAGGTTTGCAGACTCTTAGAAATGTGATACAAATTCATAGAGTAGGACTTTTCCTTTGACATATAAGCATGATCAAAAATCCATCTCTCCAGACAATATTTAGTTCAGTTGGGGGACTCTTACACTTAAATCTAGCTGTGTCTGCAAGGCTGCTCGAGGTTATATTTCTGCTGCTTCAAAAAGAATTCCGATGAGCATTGATTTCCAATAACCTGTAAAATCTGTGACACCTCCCTACAGGTTCAAGTTGAGGATGTCAAACCTTGGTTGGCCTTTCTGCACCTGGCATCTTTTAGAAGCATAGCAAGGCACATTTCCACGGAGTGGGAAGAAAGCCAAATGCATGTTAAGCAAGTCATAAAGATAAGACTTACTGTTTCCAGAGGATTGGTGATTTTCTATGACCTGAAAATAAAAATCAAAATAACATTCGAGCATCCTCACTCATTTGAGAGTAACACTTGGGTAGTTTTGATGGAACTGGGTCACTGCTTTTAAGGATTATGCTTTCTAAACTGGAAACAATGTATACTCAAAGAAGCTGCAAATCTCTAGGATTTTGGGGGGTGGGGGGAGAAGCATTTTTTCAGTGAAATTGATTCTGTGATAAATATTTTTTCTTTCTTCTCAGGATTTCTTATCTAAATCCATACATTATAAACTGGGCTCTTCAAAGCTTCAAAAATTGACAAGACTCTAAGAAAATGAATGGACTTGAAATGAACCATCTCTTTTAATGCAGGCTTGGACTAGGTGATAGCAATGAATCTGTAACATCCGAATTTAAATGCTTTCTAGACAATGTGTAGGACCTACTTTTTATCTTTCTTATAAACTTGAGGTGCTGTTTAAGAATCTCATTGCCAACAGGATCAAAAGAATTTCTCACCCTTATATATATTTTACTTTCCTTTCAACTATTTATTTTTCTTAAGAAAATGTCTTATCTTTCTCCAGTGAATATATTCTTGTCTGACTTTCTTGAACAGCACATTAACAATGAACTTATAATATATGGACAAACTCTAACAACTTCTTTGTTTTTGAAGACTTTAACTGAATTCATTTCTTTTCAAAAGCCATATTTTTGATAGTAGACTGGGAAAACAGCACTACAACTTTGGGGAAAAATTATCGACATATATTCACAAGAAAGTCTTCTTAATCCTGATCTAAATTACAATAATGTGCCTTATCCACTGAAGTCTGAACTCACTTTTTCAACTTCCAACTTGAAATATCCACATGGATGAAAGTTATTGTGCTCACAGCAGAACTCCAGACTTCCAAGTTCAAACATGCGCCTTTACCGGCCTATTCCAGCTCAGCCAATGGAACCAGTTTCCCAAAGCAAATCCTAAGACCTATTCTTCATTTCTCCTTTTTCTATGCCTTTTGTCTAATCTACACCTTCACTATGTTTCATCAAGTCTATTTCCAAAGTTCATAGTTTATGTTTTTCCCCATTTTTACCACCAAGACCCCAGTTCAAGCCACCATCGTCTATCTCAGGACTATTGTGTTAGTGTTGTAACTGGTTTTTCGACTTCTATTCTTTAAAATCCCTCCGTAGAATGCACTGATGATGCAGAAGAGGGATAGTGGGTAGGGATGGGAGAATGGAGAGGGAGTGGGACTATTTAAAAATGTAAATCAGATCATTTTTACCACTAATTGAAATTTTATACTGTCTTCTTATTTCATTTGGAGTAAGTCCACTGTCCTTAATATGGACCCTGACAGTATCTCACAGTTTTCATGCTACTAAAATCCCCTTCCCTGCTGTTAATCTAGCTCCACTGAGTACCCTGCTGTTCCTCAAATCACGCAGTTTTGTTCTTTCCTGAGGGTCTTTACTCTTGTTGCTCTGTCTGCCTGAGCCCACTTGTCTCAGTTCTTTCCTGAGAACCACATTTCACGGAAAGAATCTGCCCTTCATTCCCAGTCCCTGCAAATCACATTATGGCTGTTCCTTAACTCATTTATCAGTCTGTGAAATTATCTGTGTTATGTGCCTGCTGACTTGCTGTTTCCCTTCAGACCCTACAATGTAAGTTCCACTAGAGCAGAAACTTTCTCATCCGCTATGAAGACCATGAGCCTCTCAGAGTGCCTGGCATATATATTAATTAATAAAAACATATTGGTCAAGTAAATGATGAATCAATAAGATACCTTACTACTACTACCAAGGGTAGTGCCACACATAAGACCTTTACTTAATTTCAGAGTTCACATATCTGGTTTGAATAAATTCATTAACTTATGACTTAATTATCAGTTAGCCTAAGGATGAACATCTTTTCAAATGCTCTCACTGCTGCTAAAAACACAAATGAGTTCATGTTCTTCAACCCTCTCCCCTAAAAAAAAGGAAAGTTTAAGTAATCAAGTGTTAACGTTTACTTAGTTTTTACAATACAATGCTAAAATCACATCTTGAGTTCTGTTTATAAATCACAAGCTTTAGGTATTTGATTTAATATCCATTTGATGTAATGCCCACAGTTCTCTACTGTTGGTATTTTTATTTCGTGGAACATCTTTGTTGCCCTGCATGTGTTGTTTATGCCTGGAAGCATGCATGAAGCCTCCACTGGTGGCAAGAGGAGATAAGCTCGTCCACAGCCAGGTGACGAGACATCTAAATATGGCCGCAATAAATCAGGAATAAAACGTAGCTATACCAGCAGAGTTTTGTATTTTCATCCGTGCCAGAAACAACAAAACATGTTTTCTTGTCTGAAAACAAGCCTTATATGGAAAATTGACTGCAATAAAGAGAACTGGTTTTAGGTTTGGTTTAAATATTACCAAACAGGTTATTTAATATAGAAGTCATCATAAATTCCACAAGACAGAAGCACCATGGCAATAAAAGGTTAATATCTTATTTTTTGTTTTAATCACAGAATCTACTAATACAGTACACAGAGACAAAAGTTGGTAACTTTGTGAATGCATGTAAGAATACAGTCATTCATACTTCAATGCTAACAAATCTACTTTAAAATTAATACCTGTGTTACAAATCCAGTGTGGAGATCCTAAACACTTAATCATGATATTATTTTGTTTAACACAAATGTGAATGCTTAGTAGATCAACAGATAAAAAATTACATTTCAACTGATATAATAAAACAGGAGCCAAGTGCAGTGGCCCATACTTGTAGTCTCAGCTACTCAGGAGGATGAGGTGGGAGGATCACTTGAGCCCAGGAGCTTGAGGCCAGTCTAGGCAACATATAGATACCCCAGCTTTAAACAAACAAGCAAGCAAGCAAAAAACAATAAAAGAAAAAAATTATAAAACTGTATGTATATAGTTCATTGAAAATGCATATAGGCAATTATATTCAGAATCACTATTAACACTCATAACTTTTTGCCACTCCTAAATCAGAATGAAATAAAAAATTATGAGTAAAATAACACATTTAATACCTATTGTGTGTTTTCAGTGAACATCGTGCTTATCAATATTATTTTTGTAAGTCAGGTTTATTGAGGTATAATTTACATACAGAAAGACCTATCCCTTTTATATGTACAGTTCGATAACTATAATTGTGTAAACTCATGTAAGCAATCAAGATATAGAATATTTCATCATCCCAGAAAGTTCCTTTGTGCCCTTTTGTAATTATACCCTTACTACTTCTAGCTCTTGAAACCACTGATATGATTTATGATACTATGATTTTTTTCTTTGCTAAAATGATGCATACATGTAACCATATATGATGTAGCCATTTGTGTCTGACTTCTTTCACTTAACGTAATGCTTTTGAGATTTAGCCATATTGTTGATTATAGCCGTAATTCATTATTTTTCATGGCTGAGTAGTATTTCCTTGGCATGGGATATAATAAAATTTTTTAGCCATCCACTAGTGGATAGACATTTGGGATCTCTGGTTGTGAGTAATTATAGATAAAGCTGCTATAAACAGTCACATACTGGTTTTTGCAGAAACATATATATTCATATCTCTTGAGTAAATTGCTGGGGTTATCAAGTCTTATGATAAGTATATATTTAACTTTATAAGAAATCGGCAATTTTTCAAAGTAGTTGTATCAGTTTGCATTCTGCTCACCAATACTCAGTATTGTCATTTAAAAAACAATTTCAGCCATTTTAATAGGTGTGAAGTGGCATATCACTGTGGGTTTAGTTCATACTTCTCTAATAACTAATGAAGTTGGGTATCTTGACGTGTTTATTTGTCATCAGGATCTCTTTAATTAACAATATTGTTATTGCTTAACGCATTCACCTTTCCCACTGCCTAGACAGAGCCAATTTATCAAGACAGGGGAATTGCAATGGAGAAAGAGTAATTCACACAGACCGGGCTGTGTGGATAAGCAAAGTTTTATTATTACTCAAATCAGTCTCCCTGAGAAAACTCAAGGATTGGATCAGAGTTTTTAAAGATAATTTGGTGGGAAGGGGCTCGGGAAGTAGGGAATGCTGACTGATGGATTTGAAGATTAAACCATAGGGGGTCAAAGTGAGTTCTTCTTGCTGTCTTCTGTTCCTGGGTGGAATCACAGAACTGATTGAGCCAGATTATGGATCTGAGTGGTATCAGCTGGTGCATCGGAATGCAGGGTCTGCAAAATATCTCAAACAGCAATCTTAGGCTTTCCAACAGTGATGTCATTCTTAGGTGCAACTTGGGGAGATTCGGCCTCTTGCAGCCAGAGCCCGCATGTCCCCTAACCAGTAATTTCTAGTCTTGTAGCTAATTTGTTAGTCCTACAAAGGCTGACCGGTCCCCAGGCAAGATAGAGTCAGTGAGGTCTTATCTCTTTCACTGTCATAATTGCCTCAGTTATAACTTTTTGCAAAGGTAGTTTCAATATCCTACCTTTCCAGATAATTTACAGTTCATAAATGTCAGTTTTATACAAGTAGATCACTTATATTGACATAAAGCTAAATGCCTGTCTGAAATAAGTAAGGTAAGGATTATTTGATTTTTAAAACAGTAGTATGAATCTAGAAATTATGCGGATTTTCATGAGAATCATTCAAGTGAATCCAGAAGTAAAGTTCTTAGCATTTCCATGAAAGAACAAAATAGAATAAGTTAGAGTAGAACTCAGAATCCTTACTAAACCATAATCCTTAAAAGTCAGGTTCAGTTTTCTCTTTCTTTCTTTCTCTCTCAGTATTATTATGAAGATTTCCATGATCTGTTAGTCATAAAATGTATATACTTTAAAAGGGAAAAACAAATTCAAACCACAATGAATTACCACTATAAATCTATTAGTGCGACCCAAATCCAAAACAGCGAAGACACTAAATGCTAGGAAGGATATGGAGCAACAGAAACTCATATTTATTACTGCTGGGAATGCAAAATGGTTAGCTACTTAGGAAGGAAATTTCTCAGTTTCTTACAACTAAACATACTCTTACCATATGATCCAGAAATTGCACTCCTTGATATTTACCCAAATGAACTAAAAACATGTCCATACAAACACCTGCAAATGGATGTTTATAATAGCTTTATTCATAATTGTGAATGCTTGGAAGCAACTAAATGTCTCTCAGTAGGTGAATGGATACATAAACTGTAGTACATCCAGGCAGTGGAATATAATATAGTTCTTAAAATACAAAAGAGCTATCAAGCAACAAAAAAACACTGAGGAACGTAAAATACACATTTACTAAATGAAAGAATCGCCTTTGAAGAGGCTACATACTGTATAATTCCAACTCTATGACATTATCAAAAGGGCAAAAATAAAGAGACAAAAAATACATCAGTGAGACCAGAGGTTAGGGGGAGAGGGGGATGAATAGGTAGAGCACAGATTATTTTTAGGGCAGCAAAACTATTCTTCATGGTATTGCAATGGTAGATACGTGCCATTATACATTTGTCAAAACTTTTAGATCCGCACCACTGAAAATTAACCTTAATGTAAACTATGAACTTTGGGTGATAATAATGTACTAATATAGGTTCACTGATTGTAACAAATGTATCACTGTAGTGCAGAATGTGGATAGTGGGGAGGCTGTGTATGTATGGGAATCAGTGTGGATATGGGAACACTGTACATTGACTTAATATTGCTATGAACCTGAAACTATTCTAAAAACTAGAATCTATTAATAAAATCTTGCCAATGTGTTCTGATTTGAAGAAACATGTTACAACATCTTGGAAAAAACCACAGTTGCATATATACAAAATGCATATACACATATCATTTGTGGCGAACAGAATTGACATTTTATTCTAATATGTTTTAAATCGATTTGCTGTAAAATATTGACTGTCAACAAAAGATCAATAAATATAGACATAGAGATATGCTTCTTTCTTTCCTTTTTTTTTTTTTTTTTTTAAACTTGTCTTTTAAGTTCAGGGGTAAAATTGTAGGTTAGTTACATAGGTAAACTTGTGCTATGGGGGTTGTTGTACTGAATATTTCATCACCAGCTATTAAGCCCAGTACCCATTAGTTAATTTTTTGTACCCTCTCAGGGACTGAAGAGACATGTTTATTTCTAATTTTCACTAGGTTTGATTGAGTCTCAGCAAAGACACATAAATTCTTATAGAACAAATAGAAGTCAGATTCACAATTCCAATTAGTACCTACACTTGGTCTCCTTGTCTTAATGTCATTTATACTTGTATTTTACTTTTGGTGATTGTACTTAATTCTGTGTATGCCTCCTAGATTGAACCAAGATATCATCATTGCCTCTTGTTTCTACTATTAAAAGAATAACATTCAGGAAAATATTTTCAAAATTTCTTTTTTTAAAATAAGCAGAATATCCCTATGTTTTCATTTTTACAGAAAATCTTCCTCAAATATACTTCTTCTAGGATTTCCTGGTTCTCAAATCTCCAATAAGTACTATCTAGTGTAGCATTTTCTTTTCTTTTCTTTTCTTTTAAAGATATTTACCTTACAATGATCCTTTGGACTTACCCGTAGAAAGTATTACAGTTTAAACTGTTAGACAAAAAACAGTTTTCAGAAAACATTCATGGTAGTAATATATGTATTTGATGAATAAGGTTTTTCTTAGGATTTTCATACATGTGTAAAGAAACTAAGAGAAAACAAAGTTTAGTTTTCTCTAGGAAAGTATTTCCTTAAGTATTTCATAAGGAAACTATACATTCAACTTCCATTAATACAACAAAAGAATAAATCTTTACATAAAGTATGTTTAATGTTTAAAACTCATTAAATTCATCTCATACCTATTATAATCAGGCCAAGAAGGAAACTCACACGTTCCCTTGAGTAGATTGATTTTTCCTATAATATTTAAATGAATGGGTGGTGTATTAGAGTCATAAACAACATCAAAGTGTACTATTCATGTGCTGGGATTAAAGTTCTGCTGTTACTGTGAAGTTAATCATCTTCACAATTATACAATCAGATGAAGAACTTTGAGTAGTTTTAGAGGGAAAAGAAAACCCCTAAGGCTCTTTTCTTCACACTTGCAAAAGAACTTCTGTGAAGAAAAGAAAAGGAGCTTTTTAACTATCCACTCTTAGGGAACCTTTTGGACACTATGGGCATTTATAAAACACAGCAAAAATGAAGAAATTAAAATACTCTGGATTGCCAGGTTTTTCTCAAGGAAAATAAAACTAAACATAGGTTAAGATGAGTTATAATAAGGAGTCCTTACATTTCAAAAAATAATCTCCCATAGAATGTATACTATTTTTTTTCTGATAAAAGACAATGATCACAAAAAGGAAAAATAAAGTTTTTGTTTGTTTGTTTGTTTGTTTGTCATTTCCACACCTTCTTTTTTGGCAACCCTCTTTTTTTGGATGATAACGGGAAAAAAAAAATATAAAAGCATTAGTTAAGTTTAAAAGATTATTTCCTATTCATAGCTAATTCATGCATCTGATGAGAAGAAATCTCTTTCATATTCAGTCCATAAAGTAAATGTCCTGGTGATACCAAATTAAGAGGAGGTATATTAGATACTATGAATTATTTACAGGAAGTTCTAGAGAGCTGAACAACACACTCTTAATTCAGCTTTAATATTAAAATCCAATTGCAGTAAACAAGTATCCTTTTCTAAATATCTATGTGGTTAATACCTTTTCTTTCACAAAAGAATTTCCTCTTATTCAAAACTATTTCAAAAAAAAACGGAAGATTAAGCTTATGACCTCTCTAGGCAATGAAAAGAAATCGCCAATCTACTTTAAATATGTATTGAACTTTCTCTTCAGCTTAATCACGTTTACCATAGGAGGTAACAAATATGGCCTCTTATCAAATCTATAGGTGGAGAATTGGAAACTTAGAACAACCCACCATGTCTGTACAAAGCAATATCTCTTAATATGTTTAATATTCCATGTTTTCATCTTTAAAGCAATATTTGCTCAATTTAAAATGCTTAAAATCAGGTAACATGAGCAGCTGTGTAAGTATTCTGAACATTGACTTTGTTGTTGATGGATGGTTATGTTTGGTTAGTTTCATTTCAAGCAGGCTAAGCCTAGGATGCCTTCTGCCTGAAGGTGGTCTCTTTGCATGCAGTGCTCAATACTTCCTTCCTTTCACCTAACTCTTCCTGTTGCTTTTGCTCCCTAGAGCAAAAGAGCTGCCTTACTAGCTGAGTTGCCGCCCAAAGAGAAGCAGCTAAGTAATGAATTGTGAAGAAATATTTCACTGGCAACAGGTTAAATTAACCAGGAAGCGACTAAATATAAAAGCTGCTTGCAAAGATGACCTTCTGTTGAGTGGTGCAGACATCTCACCTCAATGCTTAGTGGCATAACGCTCCTTAACATCAGATAGAAGCATCTCTTCCAGCATCTGGTAGGGGAAATTGCCCAGTAGTTCAGAAGACATCTGCATTTCTAGAGTGCAACCACTGGGGCTTTGCCAGAACCATGTGAGTCCTACTTGACAAGCCTGTTTGAAGACACCAACGCGGGTGGGTGCTGTGCATGTCAATCATATAACAACTACCCCAAAGAACTTCAGCTAAAGAATGTGCTTAAGTTTCACCATGATAGGAAACATTCTATTATTGAAACAAATAGGGCTGGGCATGGTGGCTCACGCCTATAATCCCAGCACTTTGGGAGGCTGAGGTGGATGGATTGCAAGGTCAGGAGTTCCAGACCAGCCTGGCCAAGGTGGTGAAACCCCATCTCTATTAAAATACAAAAAATTAGTCAGGCCTGGTGGTGGACGCCTGTAATCCCAGATACTCGGGAGGCTGAGGCAGAGAATTGCTTGACCCCGGGAGGCGGAAGTTGCAGTGAGCCGAGATTGCGCCACTGCACTCCAGCCTGGCGACAGAGCAAGACTCTGTCTCGAAAAAAACAACAAAACAAAACAAAATAAATAAAAATAAACAAACAGCAAACTAGAAACTAAAACAATGTATCTTTCTCCTGTATCAGGAAGACATTTTTGTTGTCATTCATAGTGTCAAAAGATAACTAAACATAGGAAAATAGGAGATAGAATCAAACATTAAGGTTTTTTCTCTTAATTTATGTGTAAATTTTTCATATAAATATGAAACCATGAGACACTAATGCAAGTCAAAATATTTCAGTGGACAAGATTGAGCATTTCAACTTCATGACAGTGTAAATAAACCCGTTAATGGTTTTTAACATGCCAGCATTGGGATCTTTTAAAGAAACTAAATATCTTCTTGCTAGCAATTAAATTATATTTGTGGTATTTTATCATATAATAGATTCCATTCATACACTCTATGTTTCTAACTGAATTGTCCTAGACAAATGTACGTGTTTTTGAAGTTGTCTGTCTTCTGTGTTCTTCCATGCAGTTTGTTAATAAAATATATTGAACTAAAAAAACATTTATTCCATACAAATTTCCTGCTAGGACCATACACAATATACAATTTTTACACATCAGTAGTATCCTCACCTATTCTGGCTCTCCCAGTTCTCTGGTTCCCAGATTTATTTCACAGTACATCCACACTTGGGCATGGGGAATCTGGTCCTGTCTTTGACAATATTAATTGAGAACTCACTAGATGCACATTGTGCTAAATATATAATTATAACAAAGAAAACAATTATACATACACACATATATATAATATATATATTTTCAGACAAAAACTTTGAAATGCTGGGCACTCTGCTTAGCACAAGGGTTTCTCTCTCAAGAGGTTAATTGCTTTACTTAGAATATATTAAGTATATAAATTGAAATTTATATAAAATACAATAGCATATTGTGGCCAGGTGCGGTGGCTCATGCCTGTAATCTCAGCATTTTGGAAGGGCAAGGCAGGCGGATCACTTGAGGTCAGGAGATCAAGACCAGCCGGGCCAACATGGTGAAACTCCTTCTCTACGGAAAATACAAAAATTAGCTGGGCATGGAGGTGGACGCCTGTAATCCCATCTACTCAGGAGGCTGAGGCAGGAGAATCACTTGAACCCAGGAGGCGGAGGTTGCAGTGAGCTGAGATGGCACCATTGCACTCCAGCCTGGGAGACAGAGCGAGACTCCGTCTCAAAAAAGAAAACAACAGCAGCAAAACCAATAGCATATTGTTACATTCCAAATGAATTCTACATGTAGGGAATTCAGAAGTGAAAACTCTTTTCCTAGATAGAACAGAAAAGAATGTGTTTGTTTGTTTTTGCTTGTTTCACAAAGAGACCAAGTATGGGAAAAGGTTAAAACCAACACATAGATAAAGGAATTAGAAAGATGTATTCAAGACAAAGTGTGCTTGCAACTTTTGAGAGAAAGGCCAGCTTATCTTAGGAAACAGTCAAACATGGGTTGATAAAAGGCTTATGCTGTTAACATAACGAAATATTGGTTAAAGGGAAAATTAATGATATGATGCTTTAGTATAATGTAAAATCAATTTAAAGAAATTTAATTGTATTTGTATAGTTGTTACTTATATGCTTTTTATTAAGTGAAAGTGAAGTTTTTAAAGGTAGTCTGAGATATTCTACATCCTAAATTATGGGAATGGAATCTCGAACCAGAGAATGCTATGGAGCAAAATTTACTTTATTCATGCCTGAGTTCTGGATAAAGTTCTGAATTGCCTGGTTTGTCATGGGAAAGATAAAGGAATAATGAAAGAAGCTTTACCAAGGGACAATGGACTGGACTGGAAGACTGGTTACCTCTGAGAAACAAAGGAGGAAAATGAGGCAGAGATGGTGCTGAAGTTTCAAATGTGCATGATGATCTGTGGAGAGAGAGTTGTGCTGGCAGCTGGGAAGTCATCTGGAAAGTGAACTTAAAAAGGAACATGATGAATTATGTTAAAGATATGCCTGAGCTGAGCAAAGAATGGAAAATCCAAGGGGATCATAGCACAATATTATCTCTGGGTTGCAATGGACTTTAAAAACTACAAGGCTGTGTCTTCATCTGATCTATTGATCCCCTTAAACATCATCCCTAGCAAACTGTCATTCCACCTGTGTTTGACATTCTTTTAATGACAGGAAAATTTCCTGTTTTTCCACCAATTTATTGTTTTTTTGCCAATTCAATTTTTATAAATGTTCCTCTCATACTGATCCAAAAGTATGCCTCCTTAAAATTCTAAGCTTTGGTGGTAACTGTTCCCTGTGGAAACACAAAATAAACTTAATCCTTCTTTCACATAATGGCCTTTCAAATAATTGAAGGCACTTTTCATGTCCCATTGAATCTTCTCTTCTTTAGGTTAAACATCATTTGATGTGCTTTCAATGCTTTCACTGTGTCTTTCTTTAAAGTGTAGTGCCTAGAACTAAACTGAGATTTCAGAGAAAGAATAGAGCTAAATTTAAAGAAAAAGAAATTAAGATATTATTATGAAGATTTCCGAAGCTGTGACCCACGGAGAGTGTTCAAGGGAAAAACAAACACAGAGCAGAAAGCAGAGCCAAGGACTGAAGATTACACCTCAGCAAATGACACACGAGACTTACAAAGAAAAGAATAAACAATCCAGGCAACAGAGAGATGAGACAGACACAAAGAAAGTGGGCACAGGCCAGGGCCAGCACAACTAAAGAAAAAGAGAGTTTTATGATGATGACAGCAATAAAAATATAAAATGCTACAGAGAAACTGCTATAAAAAATGCTGAACAAAGGCCATTGGGTCATTTATTAATTATCTTATGGGTTTTAGGAGAATTGGGCTCAAGGCAATCATATTTCAGAAATTTAAATTATTGAGTCTGGAAAACATTGACAGTAAAAGGAATGAAAAACATGACACAACTACTAGAGTAATCCTGTTTGAACTTAGAGGTCCAGATGGAAGGGCACTTGTTCAAGTAAACTTTATCACATACACTTTTCCAAAAGCAACCAACGTCCCTGATTTGTGATTCCAGAACACCTGTGCAATGCCCTGCTGGAGCATTCCTTATCATGATTTGCAGGTCCTCCCCTGTCCCCACTGGATTATACAATTTTGATGACAGAAACTTGTTCTTAACCACCTCTTTGTCTTCAGCATTCGACCTAATGTCGGAAAAATAGAAGATGGTTGATAAATGTTTGCTGAATCAGAAATGGAATGATCTCTAATGCAAGAAGTTCAAGGGAAGTGCTCTGCCCAGTTCTGGAGTGCAGTGTTGCCATCCCAGCTCACTGCAGCCTCTGCCTCCAGGTTCAAGCAATTCTCCTGCCTCAGCCTCCTGAGTAGCTGGGATTACAGGCACCCACCCCCATGCCTGGCTAATTTTTTGTATTTTTAGTAAAGATGGGGTTTCAGCATATTGGTCAGGCTGGTCTTGAACTCCTGATCTCAAGTCATCCGACCACCTCTCGACCCCCCAAAGTGTTCAGATTTTGTTTCCTATCTTCTCTGAGAACTTTTCCCATTTCCTGTGTGCTTTTGTTTCCAACTGCCTGTACCTGACACCACTTTGGATTGCTGTTTTAGGGTTAAGGGATCCACGTTGCACATGCTTGGACAACAAGAGTGTGCTGGGTTTCATCCGTCCCTCTCAGGCTGTCCATAACATATTATACCTAGGTGCAAGAGCAAGAAAACCCTAAGCCGTGGCCTCTGGAAGAAATCGCCCTGTGGCATGAGTTATACTCCAGAGTTGCCTTGAGGGGCAAGACCCAAAGAATCTGCTTGGGGACTTTTGAATTCACATCCATGCTTGGCCTCTCTTTCTTCCGCAATTTCTTATCAGTTTGTCCTCTGAGTACCTTCTTGATAAATCACTAGCACACCCACACCGATGCCTTATCCCCGGATCTGCTTCTGGTAAACCTGATTTAAAATGAAACTCCTCTTAATATGAGTAATAACTAATTATAGTGAAAAGCAGAGGAGATGGGTCAGTACAGAAAGATGTTTCTTTCTGTAGTCTATATAATAAATATATTATCGACTAGCTGAAGATTTGGACCCTTTGAACATCACCTCCGTGTCCCTCTCACTCCCCAGCCTCTGGTAACCACACCATTCTACTTGCTGCTTTTTTTAGTTTAATTGTTTTAGATTCCACATATAAGTAAGAACACACGATATTTATCTTTCTGTGTTTGTGTTATTTCACTTAGCATAATGTTCTCCAATCTCATCCATGTTGCACAAAGGACAGAATTTCTTCCTGTTTTAAGGCCAAATGGCATTTCATTGTATACATGTAACCATGTTTTCTATATCCATTCATCCTTGATGGATGCTCATTTAGACAGGAGAAAAAAAAATATTTTTTTAGATCGATTGCACAGCATGGAGAATATAACAAATAACTGAATTCTATGCATTTCAGTATCACTAAAAACATAAATATCTAATGCCCTCGTTACAAAAAAAAGTGTTAAATATTTGAGGTATAGAAACTTTAGTTAGCTTAATTTATTATTTCTAAATTATATTCAAAAAATCATAACATGCCCCTTTACCTCATAAATATATGCAACTATAATTTGTCATTACATAATAACATTTAAAATTAAAACTTAATGGCCGGGCGCGGTGGCTCAAGCCTGTAATCCCAGCACTTTGGGAGGCCGAGACGGGTGGATCACGAGGTCAGGAGATCGAGACCATCCTGGCTAACACGGTGAAACCCCGTCTCTACTAAAAATACAAAAAAACTAGCCGGGCGAGGTGGCGGGCGCCTGTAGTCCCAGCTACTCCGGAGGCTGAGGCAGGAGAATGGCGTAAACCCGGGAGGCGGAGCTTGCAGTGAGCTGAGATCCGGCCACTGCACTCTAGCCCGGACAACAGAGCAAGACTCCGTCTCAAAAAAAATAAATAAATAAATTAATTAAATTAAATTAAATTAAATTAAATTAAAACTTAAAATATGTCATTATGTAAACTTTACAGAAAACTGATGCAATAGCTGAGTACAAGGTCAAATCTTGGGAGGAAAAGGCTTGCTACTAAACATTCTAAGCTTTGACCCGGAGAAGAAAGAAAAAGGAAAATTTTGATTGAGTAGGAATATATCCTCTCATTGTTTGAAAATCCTGAAGAATTTTCCAATTCTTTAGGATTAAAAATAAATTTCAGTTACGTAAATATAGACCTGAGTACAGATATAGACCTTGACGTGATGATGGAACTGAAAATCTGAAATAGATCTAGCCCAGGTGAAGTGGTTCACACCTCTAATCCCAGCACTTTGGGAAGCCAAGGTGGGCGGATCAGTTGAGGTCAGCACTTCAAGACCAGCCCGGCCAACATGGTGAAACCCCGTCTCTCCCAAAAATACAAAAAATTTAGCTGGGCATGGTGGCATACACCTGAGTATATAAGTACATACAGAATATACTAAAAAAATTTTTTTTTTTAAATAGTCCTTTAAGTTTCAAATTCAGGTTGTTTTGAGGAGTTTCTAAATCCCGCACTGAATGACAAAAGGCAATGTGACATATATTAATATTATGCTCCAAAACTCAAGGAGATAAATAGCATTAAAAACCCTATGATACTCACTTTAACAAACACTTCAAAGTCATTCATTGAACATGTTTATGAGATTCATGTTTATTCAATGAATACCAAACTAAATTAAATCTAGACTTGTACCATGTTGTTAGCCTATGGCCAAGGGCAAGGAATTATTTAAGTACATTGAATTATAAGAAGAAGTTTGTCTTATTGTGTCCGGAATTTATTCCTTCTGGGGGTGCTTGGTCTCACTAACGAAGAGAACGAAGCCACATTCAGGAACGAAGCCGCGGACCTTCACAGTGAATGTTACAGGTGTGTCCAGAGTTTGTTCCTTCAGATGTTCAAATGCGTCTGGAGTTTCTTCCTTCCAGTGGGTTTGTGGTCTCGCTGACTTCGGGAGTGAAGCCGCGGACCTTCAGGGCGAGTGTTACAGCTCTTAAAGGTGGTGCGGATCCAAAGAGTGAGCAGCAGCAGCAAGATTTATTGTGAAAAGCAAAAGAACAAAGGTTTCAGAGGGCTGCTAGCATGGATGGCCAGCTTTTATTCCCTTATTTGGCCCCACCCACGTTCTGCTGATTGGTCCATTTTACAGAGTGCTAATTGGTGCATTTACAATCTTTTCCCTAGACAGGAGAGTTCTCCAACTCCCTGCTTGACCCGGGAAGTCCAGCTTGCTTCAGCTCTCATTATGTGATATATAAACAGTAAAATTAATGCACAATGAATTAAAAGTATAGGCTTGCAATTTCATGATAATGCAAGAGAAGGACTTCAACATCTATCTGCAGTGTTGACTGTGACTTGCTTAAATATACTACACATTTAAAGGATGTTTCAATCAGAATGGGAATGGTCAGCTGTGAAGTTACTGGAAATGTTAGTTAAAAGGTAAATCTGGGCTGGACCATGTGAATGCTGCCAGAGGAGAAAAACTTATCCACATATCCACATACTTTGGCATTCCAGAGTCTTTGGTGTGGTCCTTTATTCCTCTGTGGGATGGATGCAGTGTGCTTATTCTGGTGCTACCAACGCTTACATCATCTGCCTTTGTTCTGCTCCTAGGCTAACCAGGCATACATTTATTTAGTCATCCCCTCAAAATGGTGAGCGGGGCAATGAGTATTCCATTCCATGTGATCGTTATGGGTGTCATTCTTTTTTGACGGAGTCTCTCTCTGTCGCCGAGGCGCGATCTCGGCTCACTGCAAGCTCCTCCGCCTCCAGGATTCCCACCATTCTCCTGCCTCAGCCTCCCTCGTAACTGGAACCACAGGCGCCCGCAACCACGCCTGGATAATTTTTTGTATTTTTAGTAGAGACGGGGGTTCACCGTGTTAGCCAGGATGGTCCCAATCTCCTGACCTTGTGATCCGCCGGCCTCGGCCTCCCAAAGTGCTGGGATTACAGGCGTGAGCCACCGCGCCCAGCCTATGGGTGTCATTCTAAATTCAAAACCAATGTTGTCATTCTCCCTTCATCAACTGCATGCAAAACCATCTATTTATACATGCTTTGGTCTTCTTTTGAGGTGCTAGTAAAACTATCAAATTCACCAAGAGCCTGTGAAGCTCCTTGGGTGACAGCCAATCAATGCCCCTTGCCATCAACAACGTCTTCCACTTGTACAAAGCAGCCCTCCAGTATCCATTCTTCCCTCTTCCAGATATACTTCCTCTCAACCGCCTCAACACTTAGAAACAAATCAGATACAAATCCTGAAATAAAACTGTAGTCAGACTCATTACTAACCTTCCTAACTAACCCTTTTTTTATATCATATTCTTCCTGGTTCATTCTCTTACATCCACATTGGTCCTATTTATAATTGTTGTCCTTCCATCACTCTCTCCCTCCCTCCTTCACTCCTTCCCTTCCTACTTTGTTTGCTTCCTTTCTTTCTTCCTCCCTTTTTTTCTTCCTTATTTTCTTCCTTCCTCTGTCCTTCCTGTTTTTACATTAGATTTAGTATCTACTTGAAGTTGATTTTTGGGTAACTTTTAAGCATCATTTTTTTTCTATGTTTTATGGATTTTAATATGTTTGAAATTGTGGTAAAGACAATCTTTCCCACTATTCTATTTGAAACTACTGTGGCACATTTGTTGTGAATGACTAGGTATATATGGGCCTGTGTCTAGACTCCGGTGTATTTTATCTTTCATTTAAGTCACTTATTTAATTACTATAACTTTTTAACAATTTTTAACATCCGGCTGTCGAAAATTTGTCTGGTTTTTTTTTCTCAGTGTATCTTAGCTATTTTTCGGTCATTTGTATGTTCATATAAATTTCAGTCATGTTTTCAACTTCCATAAAGGAAAAATAGAAATAAATCTGTTGAAAATTTGTGTGAGTGTTTATGGAATCTATATACATTGACTCTTGAACAATGTGGGGGTTAGGAGTGCTGATTCTTCACACAGCTGAAAATTATCCTATAACTTTTGACTCCCCCAAAACTTAACTACTAATAGCCTACTGTTGAGCAGAATCCTTACCAATAACATAAGAAGTTGATTAACACATATTTGGTATGCTGCATGTATTATATACTACATTCTTACAACAAAATAATCTAGGGAAAAATGTTATTAGGTCAGGAATTAGAGACCAATCTGGCCAACATGGTGATACCTCTTCTCTACTAAAAATACAAAAATTAGCTGGGCATGGTGATGAGCATCCGTAGTTTCAGCTACTCAGGAGGCTGAGGCAGGAGAATCACTTAAACCCAGGAGGTTTAAGTGAGCTGTGCAGTGAGCTGAGATGGCGCCACTGCACTCCAGCCTGGATGACAGAGCGAGATTCTGTCTCAAAAAAAAAAAAAAAAAAAGTCATAAGAAAGAAAAAAAAAATTGACTAATCATTAAGTGGAAATGGATCATCATAAAGGTATTCGTCCTCATCATCTTCACTCTGAGTAGGCTGACGAGAAGGAGAAAGAGGAGAGGTTGGTCTTGTTGTCTCAGGTGTTGCAACAATTTTCAGAGGAAGAAGAAACTCTGTGTATACGTGGACCTGCAGTTCAAATCCCTGTTGTTCAAGGGTCAAGTGTTCTTTTAAATTTTATTTAGTAAAGATCAGTTAGTAGTGATCATTTTCCTCTTTTATCCAAAAATGCGTATAATCACTTTTGTTCTTTTTTAAATGTTTTCTGCATTTACAATTAAAGGTGACCTTTTGATTTCAAATATTGGAAGATATTTCCCTGTTTTCTGGCTTCTCTTTTTCTTTAGAAATCACCTGAAATTCTAATTATTACTTACTAGGTAGTACATTCACTTACATGGTCAGCTCCTGGCACATTGGGCCTATGTGCTGTGCCACTTCTTTTCTCTGAATTATCCAGATAGAGTATTTATTTGCAAACTTACAAAGAGTCAGGAGTCCAATTTCCACTCTCCATAGAAATCAGCTCTGAAGGTTTCTCCCAACATTACCAATGAGTGAGCACCAGATCTAACAGAGAAGAGCGTTCTCTTTCCCTAAGGTGTTCTCACGGAAATAGTATGATTGCATTCCCTCCTGGGATGAAAGTCCACTTAGTGGTTTCTTCCATTTGCTAACTTACAATCCCATTGTTACGTATTACCTGTTTTGACCCACACACTTTGCTGGGATTACCAGCTCAGATCTATTGCTTAACCAAAGTTCCAGTAATCACTATGGTCTTGCTAATATTTCTTCTTAGCTCCATCTCCAGCCTTCCAGTAGAGTCCTCCCTTAAGCAATCTGAGGGCACACATTTAAGTCTTTATAAATTTATTTTTACCATATGCTTTGGCTGTCAGGTGTTTAGTTGGTCGACTGTGCTTGGAGGGAATAGGGAATGAGACAAGGTTATGCGGCACTATGTCTCCATGCTCATTTCTGCATACTAGTCGCACTAAAGTGCCTAATTTGCTCACAAGTAGTATGTCCAGATTTTTTTAATGATAAATAATTCACTGTTCCAAACCACTCATTGTGTTCTCCACAGTTGCCTGTGTTACAGGATAAGTGAATCCAAGAACATAATAGGTGTCAATCCTAGTTAACACCCATTTGTAGCTTCCTGGGGTCCCTGATAGAGGTCTAATATAATCCACTTGCAAGCTTTATGCAGGCTCTTGTCTTTGGGGAATTTTACTCACAGCCATTTCCAAGTGATTTCTTTTCTGTTGCCATTGGGTGCAGTTTCTTATTACTTCAGCCATTTTGTCAGGTACAACATGAATGTGCTATGATTCTGCTTATTTAGTACATGGCTGAGCACACACAAAGGCTGCTCATTTAATAAAATCAGTTAACTGGCTCCAGTGATCTGACTGAGGTATCTTCATTAGCATTCTTGTTCCTTGAGCCCTCTGGTATGAACATTTTGTGGACATCTACATGGTCCACTTTCATTCTTCCTCTAAATTCACAGGTATTTCCATAAATAAGGACCTCATTCAAGGGTGATCTTTTTTGTCCAGGTATTTAGGGCGCATTTGCCTGACAATAGCAAGGCAATGGTGAACTGTTAGAGTTTCTAGGAGAAATGTTACCTTCCAGTCTGTGAGCATCTTGCTTTTAGACAGGGTCTGTACATATAACAATTTATTTTTCACCTTCGAGAAATGCTCTTGGTTGTAGGAGCCCACATAGGTCTCAGAAATTTCCAAGGTTGAACTCAGCTTTGGATTTTAGCTGGATTTATCTATCAGACTTTCTTTGTCATGTGAGTGATTATGTTCTTAACTCCTTCTCCTTTCTTCCTTTGAGAATGCACTTTTCATGATATCATCAATATAGTTCACTACGTTGCTCATAATGATTATTTAGTGCAAGTCTCATCTCAATAAACTGGTGAATTAAAATATTAATGTGGCAAAACAGCAAATGTATACTAGATCCCGTTATGTGAGAATGCACATTTTCCTAGTCTGATTTCAAAATTGGGACTGAAAAGAACTCATTCGATGGCTAATTCTATAATAGTATACAACACCTATTTGGCCTATTGTACTTCTTGTATACTCTTTCTCATATCAGGGACAGCTGTAGTAATCAGTGACACCATGTAGCATAATTGTGAAGTGTGTGCTGCTAACTTCTGGGAACTGCGTCTCAGGTACTGGGCAGATAGGAAAAAAATAGATTACAGACCTGTTGCTTAATCATTTACTTTGTGACAGTGAAATTACATCCTCATATTCATTGAATTGGAGATTAAGTGTTCATATTCAAATTGTTGATATCAAACCTAGTATTATATTGACATCAGACTTTCTCATCACATGTTAGAAAGATTCTAAAAAATACTGTCTTCATAGAAATAATATGGTACTATTAACTGGAAAAAAAAAGTTTTTTCCCGCTTCTTTGCATGCTTTCTAAACATAATGTGGCATTATCTCTGTAGCCGGGAATAGCCTTTCAGTCTATTTTATTATGCAGAAATTTTTAACCTATATTCTCGCACCAAACTATTATCTCTGTTTAGGCTAAATATAAGTTTAAATTATCTTCACATTTTTACAATTTATATCAGCAAATTTAATACTGAAAAATAAAGCATTTCATTTTATTATGTTTTCTGAATCATACTTAAAATATAGCTTGAGAAAATAGTTCACATTTCTTGGCTCCACCGAAGAACAAAGACCAGCTCTCAAAGGAAAATATTTTATTTTCCAACAGAAAAAAAGAAGTGTACTTTCCTATCCAAACAGACGTGTTATGGCAATTTTAGGAGACTAGTGTGATCTAATATTCTAGGCCCCTTGCAGCTTAATGAATTGACTAAAGACAAAAACCTGACACCAGATCTTTACTACTCCAGGTGCCTCCAAAGTATTTCAGGTCCAGATGTTTGTAAGTAATGTGATTTTCCAGTTATTATCTCTGGGGCTGGGAAACAAGTAAATTCAGTTTGGTTCATTTTTGTTTCAATGTTCTTTTGCTTTTCACTCTTCTCTACAGTGTCAAAATAGTTCACATTTCTTAAGAAGTGGTAAAATAATATCTCATTAAGTTAGAGTCTGGCTTCTGCAGACTTACTTTTTATAGATCTTGCTCTGTTGTTTCAACTCAGAAGGTATTAAATTTAAAGATGCATACTCTATTGCATGATAAATAAAACAGTCAGGTGGGACAGCCCATTTAAACATCCGTGCTGGCAGGCCATTTTTCTATAAAGAAATCACAGGAGAAAGTTAGACATTTGTTTGGCATAACTAATTTTATCTTCAAGTGGAAGGCTGGAATGTTCCCAAGTATATTTGCACTTGATTCTTCATAAGCAATGTACTGCTATGCCCTTTCATTCGATGGTCTTATTTCCTTGTGATCAGTTCATAATTGTTCTCACAGAATAATTAGAGTTTTGATCATAGAATGGCTGAAGATGACTTTCACTAAAAATGTTATTTAATTTTATATTGTCTTTTCATATTTTACTTTAGGCTTTGATCTAAAATGTAATCCTTTGTTGAATGTCAGGATATTACAATAAAATATGTAATTTGGATATATATTTTACAATATATATTTATTACATTTTTGTACATATATATTTATTATGATAAAATATACATCAAATGTGTATATATCAAAAGAAAGTATTTTATTTCAAAATACTGAGAGGATTTTTCCGAAGTACCTAAGATATTCTGAGAATAAAGGCATTTTTTTTAAATATTATTTAAACTTCTTTAGGGTCATGAATCCACTAGAAGAAAAGATGTTGCTGCAGTTGGGTGTGGCTGCTTCACTCTGATGTCTGCATTTGAAAGTGCACATATGTGTGCACAGAGATAGGAGCATTTCCCTCTTATCTGGTAATCTCAAGGGTTCAGAGGCAAGAGCCACACTCGCATTAGATGGAAAATCTGAGGCATGTGTGATTTAGATAATGAATTTGGAACCTTGACGAATATTGTCACAATGCATCAATGATTTGATGTCCTTGGTGTAGCCAACAAGGTGAACTTTACTAGTTTTTGTCGTTAGCAGTATAAAGCAAATTATGTCTACTCTAGTTTGGGTTTCTTGATAGAGAGAAAACAGTGTCTGGAAATATAAATTAGGCAACCAACATAAAACTTACCATTATATTATAGAATGATATTTATCCCTTCATTTCCATATAATTTACACCAAAATTGCCTTTTTAAATTGTTTTCCTGGTTTAAATAATACAATTATCAGGGAAAATTTAGGCCTTTATGGGCAGTTTTTGCCTAAGTTTTCTCTTGTATATCAAATATCGTTGCTGAAATAAACTTAAAATCATATAGAAAAGTGTGCCCATCTCATGTGCTTTAAGAACTTTAGTTTCTAGGGTATATATATTTTTTTGATGATATATGTATGCCATGAAGTCAAAATCAAAATATATTTATTAAACCAACATGTAACTAAGTTGGAAGAAGTTATATGACCATGTATTAAAATATTTCAAGTATTCAAATAACATTGTTTTTAAAATAATGGAATTCTTGATATGACAGTATATCAAGATGATTCAATTTATGAAATAGCTTATTCAATTACTGTACCTGTCTGACAGAATAATTACACCATTTGATTCACCCCCAAAATGTTAGTTTTTTTAAACATGTAGTTTTTGCTTGAAAAGCAAAATTGCTTTCTTATACTCTAAGATGCCTAAGCATTACTTGCCTAAATAGTAAGATGTTTTGCTGTGCTCTGATGTTCAGAAAATAATATCATTAAAGTACTTTTGGTTTTCATTGGGTGACTGAAATAATGACTCTTGTAAGTTGAAATCAGACAAAAGTATTAAGAATTCAGAACTGATCATTATATAAGTTTAGAAAAATGGGTTGAACACTGATATTTCCTGAAATCTTATATTCTACTCATCATCCATCCACATTTCACCTAGATCATGAACCTTGTTTACTGTGAAATTGCAAGGAGAAATTCCAAATACTTGAACTTGTGTTCTCAAATCTTTTCAGGATAATCAGAAATTAAAATGAAATTAAAACTCAGAAAACCCTGCCTTACTATTTTATTCCCTAACTAAGAAAATTTTCTAATGATGTGGCAAAGAAATGTCTTTCTCTTAGATGCGACTAGGATTTAGACTTCTGAATCATAGAGTTTGCCCTGCTGTCTGATCTTCTGACACTTTGAGGGGTCCTTTTTTTATCTATACTAGTCTAGGACTTTCATATACTTACCTCTAAACAAGGGAAAAAGTTCTTTTCCATTAAAAGGCCAATTTCTCTTTGAAGTACAGCTCTAGTCAAACCATGTATATTTCAGAAACACATCAAAGCATCAGCCAGGATTGATATGGAACTGATAGTTTGATATTGAAAAGTTACCATGGATTAAAAATTACAGATAACAGCAAGTGTGTGTTTAATTACATCTGTATTTTAAGTAATATGAATACACATAAAGAACATGGATATTTATTTTCTCTATATAATATTTTCAAACACCCATGTATGTGAATAAATCGTGTTTTTAAACCTAAAATTAACATCTTCATGTGCTTTTCTTTTAGGTTTCAGCTTTTCACTAATACAGTTTTATGAGAATGCAATTTCAATAGCATTCAATTTTCCCTTTTTTCTAGCCCAGCTTTATACTTGCATCTCTATATCACTGACCAATTTATTACTATTAAGATAAATAATTATTATAGTATTAAGACAATTAGGAAAATAAATTGATCAATTAAGCTTTATGCTTTGTTTGCAAAGCTAGGCTTATGCAACAAAGTTTTGTTTGATTCAAACATTGTATGTTCAATTTCTTGCTCCTTATTTTTGGCTTCAGAGATAACATAATCTTGTAGTTATTCTCTTAATTCTTAATTCTCTTTCTCCTCCTTATTCTCTGTTTCTATGTGTCAGGATTCCTTGAGGCTACATTGTAAGATATCACTTCTATGGGTAAAACTTTCTCCTAAATTAACTCATTCATTCCCCGGCCACAATGGAATCTATACGTCAAGGACACAAAAACAAATCTGTAGTCCAGTTGCCTTCTTTGAGTTTCAGAGTCTCATGTTCAACTTCCTATTGGAATTATTCTCTTCAGTAGCTAACAAGGGAATTAAAAAAAAAAAAAAAAAAAAAGGGGGAAAGTAGAAAAAAATAAAGCAAATAGGCAGACAAACAAAACAAAACATCTCAAGCTGACTAATTGACCTTCTTGAATAAATCTCTCCATAGTTTTTGTCATCTCAATAAATGGTAAGAGTATCTAATTAGTTAATGTAGCATTTGAAAGTTATTTCTAATTTTTCTATTTTCTTTACCATCTCCATAATCTGCCACCAAGTTCTGGCAAACCAACTCTACAAATGGACTCATATCAATGTTTCTACCTCCAGTACCCTGATGTGAACCACCATTGTCTCTCACTGGGCTGCAGCATTACCTTTTTGTCTCCCGACTTCCACTCTTGCTTACTCTCAGTTCACTATCTCCTGAACAATCTTTTAAAAAGCATCACGCCATTACTTGTATAAAACTTCAACCATTACTCTTAGGATAAGAATGGTATAATATGCCTGTTTGATCTGGCCCTTGCTAACCTCCCTGCCTCTCCTTACAGTCTTCTTTTGCTTCTACACCATGCTCGGGTCACACCAATCATCTTTCCATTCCTCAATTTCAGCAAGTACTTTCTTACCACAAAGGCTTTAATTCCTTATTCCCATACATGAATTCCTGAAATGCAATTCCTGGTATCTGTCAGCCAAAGAACTAAAACTCCTACTCAGCTTCCAGCTCTTGGCTTAAAATCACATTGCCAAAACACTTTCAAGATAACATATACTTAAGATGGGTCTTCTTATTCTTTTAAAAATGATTTTCCTCATCTATCTTTGTATCTATCACCTTTCTGCCTAAACACTATCTATCCTTTGCCTCATTATAACTTCAACACACAATCTCCTTCTCTCCTTCTGGCAGAGCAGAGAGGCAAAGACCTTTGTTCCCTAAAGATGTATACTCCCTTATTGTAGAAGATAACCTCCTGTGAGGAAAATAAAACAAGAATTGGAAGACATTTCCAATAGTTTATATTATTCATAAGAGAACAAGGCAGAAGCAATTATTTTCGACAATAACACTGAAGGAGGTGAGCTTAACTGGAAGATCCTAATCTAGTGGGAGCCCTGCACTAGAGGAATTTCATCCGAGTCTAGTCCATTTCAGAACAGCAATGGCCTTGTGTAATTCTCATCACCAACGCTATTATTCTCAACTTTAAGAGCCAAAGCACTTTATATTTCTTTGTCATCATTTCATTTTCTTGTTAAATAATATATAAAGCAAATCATGAAGTAAATATATACCTTGAGAGTTAAGAAAAGGAACAAAATGAACACAGAAAAGAATAATAAAGGTGGAATTAATGAAAATGAAAAGTCAAATTAAGTAATAAAAGTGTTGGTACAGTGGAAAAAATAAAATATAAGAACACTGACAAGGTGATTAAGTAAAATTACAAAAGGAAAAGGAGGTATGGCAACTTACCCAGAAGTTTATTTTTTGTTTTTGTTTGCAAATAGTATTAAAAAGAGCTAATCTTAATGCAGGGTTTCTCAACCTCAGAACTGTTAACATTTTGATTTGAAAAACTATCTGTACTTGCAGTGGCAGAGGACAACAGGATTGCCTTGTGTGTCCTAGGACATCTAGCAGTATCGCTAGGCTTTACCCATTAGATATCAGTATCAATCCTCACCTAGGTTGTGACAAACAAAATTGTCTCCAAATATTGCAAATATCTCAAGGACAGCTGCCTTACTCTTCCCATTGAAAACCACTGGATTCCAACAACAAAAAAAACAAACAAACAAACAAACAAAAAACTAGCCGGGCGAGGTGGCGGGCGACGGTCCCAGCTACTCGGGAGGCTGAGGCAGGAGAATGGCGTAAACCTGGGAGGCGGAGCTTGCAGTGAGCTGAGATCCGGCCACTGCACTCCAGCCTGGGCGGTAGAGCAAGACTCCATCTCAAAAAAAAAAAAAAAAAAAAAAAAGAAAAGAAAACCACTGGATTCACGTAAAGGGAACAGAATTTTGCATGAGAAAATCCATTTTAAAGTCTTAGTAACAGTGAAAAGTTAAAATAGTTGTTTAATCAACTGTATTACTCAGGGTTCTCTAGAGGGACAGAAATAATAGGATAGATGTATATATAAAGAGGAGTTTATTAAGGAGTATTGACTCACAGGATTATAAGGTAAGGTACCACAGTAGATCATATGCAAGCTGAGGAGAAAGAAAGCCAGTCTGAGTCCCAAAATCACAAAAGTAGGGAACTTGACAGTGCAGCCTTCAGTCTGTGGTCAAAGGTCCAAGATACCCAAAGCTGAAGAACTTGGAATCAGATATTTGAGGGCAGAAAGCATCCAGCATCATCCAGCATAGGAGAAAGATATATGCCCGGAGACTAAGCCAGTCTGGTCTTTTCATGTTCTTATGCCTACTTTTATTCTAGTGGCACTGGCAGTTGATTAGACGGTGCCCACCCAGATTAAGGGTGGGTCTGCCTTTCCCAGTCCACTGACTCAAATGTCAGTCTTTTTTGGCAACACCCTTACAGACATATCCAGGAACAATATTTTGCATCCTTCAATCCAATAAAGTTGACATTCAGTTTTAACCATCACACCAACAAATCTCTAAACTTTTCCTCAGGAAAATGCAGTGTAGAACACTGCCGACTTCATCAATTATATGATATAAACACTTTCAAGAAAATACAAAACAGGAAAGAAAAATTAGAACCAAGGAATAGAAGCCATCATAAATTCAGATTCAAACCAAACTGTTACATTGCAGTTACAAATTTTTTTCTCTGATCTTTTTTAGCAGCCAAAGTAAGAAGACAGATGATTATTTGCATAATTATTTAACTGACAGGAGGCAGAAAGCCAGTTCCTCAAGGGAAGCATGAGCTCTGTTAGCCTGTTTCTACAAGAGACATCCTGACATTACAAAGAAGACATAAAGGATGGGGAGGACAGTGCTCACACATCTTTATGGCAAGTACATTAGTGATTTTGATACAATCATTTTGATCTAGTGCTTGCCAATGAAATTTCAGGGAATCACCTTTAAAATTAATCTAGTGAAAGCAACTCTGTGGTCAATTAAGGTATGAAGGTCCAGTTTGATGAAAAGCTATGATTTTGTGTATCAAGATTGGTGGTTTGGCTGTATAACCTTTGGTATTACTTCCTTCTCTTTGGCTTTCTATAAGAACCTGATATCAATTATTTTGAGATTATATTTTGGGAGGAAAACTTACTACATAGATAAACTGCATAACAGGACAATTAAAAGGACTACTTCTTTTTTCTGTTTCTTACCCTAGTAGACAAGGCTTTGGTGTCTGAAGTCCAAGGCCTTTTCTGTAGTTAGTGCATGTTGTCAACCTGCCTGAACTGAGCAAGGGAGTTAGGTTCATAGTAAGAAATGTAGTGAGAAAAAGAAACAAAGATTCCCACCAACAATCCAGACTATTAAATTGAGAGATAATTTGATAAATCATTTTAGCATCCCCCATTATTGTAACATTTCATTGATGAAATTTATCAGGCCCAGACCTGTAGGAACATAATATAGTATTTTAGCGTTTCATGATTGTGGAATTTCTGACACTTGATGCTCAGGGAGAGCATCAAGAGGTAATGAAAGTAAAGTGAAGGAAAATCTTGCTTCTTTTCTCTCCCAATGGGAAGCATCAAAGGAAAAAAGGAGGAAGAGTGTGAAGAAAATAAAGCTATTAGGTTTGGCTGGAAATGGGAAATTGCATTAGGTCAGAGAAGATAAAACCAATGAAAGTGCTGTTTTCAAACAACCCACGAGAAAGCAACATCATATACTCTAGGGTCTGAGCTTTATTAGCCAAAGAGAGGTTTTGAGACAGAGCTTCCTCAAACCTCTGGGCTGTACACGTTGATTGAAGGGCCCATGAATATGCTTTAGATACCAGTTTGGCAAGATTTATTTCCTAACAAGAGGATTTAGAATATAATAGGGAATGAGATGGGCTCAGATGAAGCCAGGTTTCATCTGGGTAAGATAATCAGGCCCTAAATAAACTAAGACAGACAAAATAATGAGCTCCATCCTCAGGGGTCATCCAGGCGTGCAGCTGCCAGGTGGCAAATGTCTTTATGCTATATACTGGTGACAACAGGAGACATTACCCACAGGAACGCTGCATCTCCTTCAACATGCCAGTCGTTTGTCTGTTTGTTCTGTTCAGCCTTGCTCTGCCCATCTCTTAAACACAGACATCTACATCTCCCATGATCTCTTGTTTGCTTGCCTGGTGGGTAATTTCAGACAAAAGGAAGTGCTGTGATACATTTGGGGACAATGTAGTGGAGTTGTTTTGTTTTGTTTACTCCTCTCCTAACTATAAAAGCAATCTCCAGCAGCATAGCCTCTTACCTTAAATTTCTTTAATATTTTACCAAATGACAACTATCATTCTCTCTGTTGTAAATTAGTATGCGAATGTATTAGAGATTGATAACAAAGATTTCTGAGAATGGCTCCCCCAGAGTGGTACAGAGTATGTTCGTGTAGCACTTTTGTCCATACAGGAAAAGTTCCATTCTGCACCAGTGTATAATTTTCATTGTGGGGAAGTTATACAATATAAAAGGATGGTGAGATTGAATCGAGTAACATAATATTTGAATTATAAATTAACATTAATTTTCCAACATGATTAGCTTATTTCTAATTGTCCCTAAGATTATTTTACAAATCTATTTTTCACCCAATGTAATTAATCAGGCAGCTAATAAAGTGTGGAATTGTTCATTTTAACATATGACTCTGATTTAAGCTGTTCAGTCCATGAATTTTGTATTTTTACACTTTTCCTGAAATGTGTATCAGCCAATCTTAAAATTGATTGTGCTGCCAAAATGCTAGAAGGGTACGTATTTTCTTAAGGATTTAAACTCAGATATATATGTAATAAATGCAAAGGAGTTTCTAGACATAGAGTTATCATATATATTACACGTATAAAACTCTATATACTTTGTTATATAGGAGAAACATCATACATAGCTATGATATAATATATATACTATATAGTATATAAAGAACAATGTCCAAATTAAAGTTTAGAAATCACTAAAGCTATTAAAAGTTGCACAAATTGATAAGTTAATGTAAAGTGAACACAACCATGTAATTAATCAATACATAAAACATTGCCAGCATCTTAGATGGCCTCCTGTGTCCCCTCTCAAGTATCCTCAATTGTTTTCCTGACTTCTGACACCATAAATACATTTTAGAACATTATATAAATGGATCCTTTCAGGGAGTTTGTTACTTTGGATCTGTTTTCCTTGGCTCAACAATACTTTTGTAAAATCTATCCCTGTTTTTGATGGTAGAAGTAACGTGTCCATTTTTATTACTGTGTAGTATTCTGCTGTCTCAATGTATTGCAATATATTTATTCATTATTTTGTTGGTGGATATTTTGGGGTTGTTCAAACTTTGGCTGCTTCAGTGAATATTGATGGTTACTTTATCAACATAATTACACTTTTACACGCTCTTACTCAATCTGTGTAACACATGCATAGGTATGCAAACGTGAGGAAATTTTCTTTTTGTTTTAAAATAGCACTTTTAGTTAATTTTAAGTGTGAGTCCACTGGCAAAAATTTTTTTTTTTTTTTTTTTTTTTTTTTTCAGAAAGGCCTTTATTGCTTTATGCTGGCACTTAAATGCTTTTTGAAAATATAATTAATTCAATTGTATTCTAATTTCCATATTTTCTGTTGAGTGATCAGACCTGAGTTTATTGCCATTTTTTTTTTTTTTTTTTTTTCCCTCGTCCTTGTTTTTAAAATTTTTCCGTTTTAAATTTTTTTCCCCCCTTTTTTTTTTTTTTTTTTTTTTGAGATGGATTCTCACTCTGTCGCCCAGGCTGGAGTGCAGTGGTGCCATCTCAGCTCACTGCAAGCTTCACCTTCCAGGTTTATACCATTCTCTTGCCTCAGCCTCCTGGGTAGCTGGGACTACAGGTGCCTGCCACCACACCCAGCTAATTTTTTGTATTTTTAGTAGAGACGGGGTTTCACCGTGTTAGCCAGGATGGTCTCAATCTCCTGACCTCGTGATCCACCCGCCTCGGCCTCCCAGAGTGCTGGGATTACAGGTGTGAGCCACCGCGCCCAGAAAATTTTCTGTGCTTTTTTTTTTTATATACCCTAGTTACAGATTTGCTTTTTAAAAATTGTGTTATTGTTTTTATGTTGCTGTTATTTTGTATTTTTTCTCTTGTGGTTTTAGCCATTTTTTAATATGTGGCTAGAAATTCATTACCAATTTTAAAAATTTCTAATTTAGTACCTCGTCACGCTTTGTTTTTGTCCTATTTTCTCTTTCCTCCTGTTCTAGGATTCAAATTACAACCATGCAGAACTTTCTACTCTGTGCCATACAGTTCTTTCAATTTTCCCCTATATTTTATCTTTTAAATTTTGAACTTTATCCTGAATTTACATCTTTTAATTTCATCCTAGATATTTTTCTCTAAGCTTCCTTTCAATTTGCTAATTATCTTCTCAGCTATGTCTAAACTGAGTTCATTTTGTTCATTTTATTTTTTAATCTCAATATTTCCATTAAATTAATTTCTAGCTCTTAGTTCACCATAAAAATATCTATGTTAATATTTCTTTTGATATAGTAATTGTAATTATACGTGCATGCAAAAAACTCTGTCTAGAACTCCTTTGCATTTATTATTTACCTTAGCTTTTGCTTAAAGCCTGCCTTATTATATATCTGCATATATTTAGTTCACTATATATTACATATGAAAAGTCATGTAGATAATCTGAGGATTAAATGCTACTATATTCATCCAAAGACATTAACTTTTGCTCTTATAAAACAGGTAGACTAGGGGCAGGGCTCCTCACCCTAATTAGTGATTGGCTGATTTGCAGGTGTGCTTTAGTCTGTGCAGGGGTTGTTTGATGTTGCATCCACACCAGAAATGTAATTGTGTGCAACTCATCCAAAAAACTGATGTGTACATCAAGCTCTCTCTCTTGTGATTTCAGTCTCTCTTATTTTTGTGCCCAGCTTTGTGGCTACATTGAAAACTCTGCTCAGATTCTGAGCTCTTCATGGACTTCCTTTGCTTATTGTCTCACTACCACTCCCGACACAAATTAGACAGATAGAGTCAGTGACTGTCCCCTGTGTACACACATCAGAAAGTGTGTCTATAGCTGAGAAAATGTCATGTATAAGAAACCTAGGAATTGGTTCAAACTCAATTGATGGCCATAGAAGACCCTTCTAACATTGTCATATAAAAAGTGGTATTGTGAACACTAAAAATTTATTCTGAAGATTTGATCTTGAGTTTCTCCATAAGAATAAAAGCAAATATTCCCAATCACTGTATTGGGAGTATTATGTCCCAATCACTGTTTTATTGAAAACATTTAAAAAATTATCAGTCTCTCTTAGCAATCATAAAAGGTAGTTACATTATTACCTGAATTTCATAAATGAAGAAATTATGGTGCAGACAGGTTAAGAAACTTGCTTAGATTTCACAATTAGGAAGTCAAGGAGCTTGAATTTATACCTAAGTTCTGACTCCAGAAACCATTGTCTTAATCTGCTAGGTCAGATCAACTCTTGCATACTTTGCGGTAAAGTGGGGCTCTGTGTCTATTAATCATGGTCTTAGGAAGAGACTGGACACTTTCCACCAAGCTGCAAATTCCATGGTAATAAAGCACAGTTTGTAACCACAAACTCTTATCAATTTAGCAAACCTCTTTAATACAACTTAGAACATTTTTTAGAAGTTCTAATTATGTTATTTTTTAGAAGCTTTGTATTAAGAAGGAGAAATCTGGTTGGGCGCGGTGGCTCACGCCTCTAATCCCAGCACGTTGGGAGGCCAAGGCGAGTGAATCATGAGGTCAGGAGTTCGAGACCAGCCTAGCCAAGATGGTGAAACCCTGTCTCTACTAAAAATACAAAAATTAGCCTGGTGCAGTGGTGGATGTCTGTAATCCTAGCTACTTGGGAGGCTGAGGCAGGAGAATCACTTGAACCCAGGAGGTGGAGGTTGCAGTAAGCTGAGATCATGCCACTGCACTCTAGCCTGGGTGACAGAGAGAGAGACTCCATCTCAAAAAATAAAAATAAATAAAAAGAACAAGAAACTTCCACTCTATATCCATTTGAAACAGTTAAGGAAAAGGGAAAATAACTTTCTCTGCAAATAAAATTATAGACATTTCTGAGCCTTTCTTTGTTTTCTTGACGGAGAGTTCTGAGCTCTAGAACTATGAGACAATGAGCTGGTAAATGAAGATGGTTCCAGAAAACATAAATAGCTTAGGGACTGAAGAAAGATTTTCAGTGAGAAATACGTTCTTGGGTAGAAAGTCTACAAAGTGTTAAAAACATCTACATGTATATTTAACAGTGGGTTGTGTTGCCTGGGCTTTGTCTACAATGTGCTGTTATTCCCCTCCATTTCCACTGAACTTTGGGTTACCTCGGTTGTAACCAGCCTGTTACAGGAAACAGCCTTCTGGAGCTGTGTTGAAGGAATGAAGGGGAGGGGGGTAATGCTATTGGAAATTGACATTTTTAAACGTTGTGGAGATATAAGGTAAAAATGAAAGTGGATAATGATTTAAGTGATTAGTTTAAAATATTTCAAATCATAACATTTAAAAGAACAAGCCCACAGCTGGCAAGCAGTAATGGGAAGGCCATGCCCAGCATCTCCTTCCATGCTCATCCCTGTTGTGAAAGGGGAGTACAGACAGTTCACCAGTTTTCTTGCACCAGACCTGTGATGGGATACATAAGATAACACGACGTAGATGTGAGGGAAAGAGGTTTTATTGTGGAAGGGGAAAATTTACACATCCTGGGTCAGACAGAGAAGAGAAATCAAGACTCCCCTAGCTTCCTCTCATCCCATACAGCTGTGTGCCAGGGCCAGTAAACACTGCAGGACAAGAAAACCATTCCCACAGCCCAGTGTAGGAATCCCACTTCTCTCTCATTCCTCTTGTTTTTTACAGGACAAGGTGAGAACAAAGTTATCAATAGTGAGGCACATAGACTGTTTGAATGACAGTCAGTTTGGATTTGGGGTGCTGCTTTCTATGGCTGCCTACTCCCTGAAAATTTCACAGGCAAAGGAATTTGCAGTCTCCCTGCCAGGAACTGAGGGAGTGGTCATTCCTGCAGTGGTCAGCTGAGGTCACATGCAGCCATACCAGCTGGTAGGAGGTAAGGGATCTTGTCCTATGACAATAGCGGCCAAGTCATGTCTAAGCAACTCAGATTAAATTCTTAGAATTATTACTCCACAGTTGTGCTCACTGAGTTACAAGTGCATTCTCTGGAAACCACAAACATACAATGAGGCTATTTAAAATGTATTAGGTTTGTTTGTTTATAGCACTAAATTTATCAAACCACAGGAATTGTACACCAATTAAAGTCTTAACTGTGTGTAGTGAAATTGAGACTAGTGTTATGAAAGAGATCTTCAGTAGTGTTAGAAATATGACATGAATTTAAGATTAAAAGATATTGTAACAAGAAAATATAAGACAAAAGAAGAAATGCACAAAGAATATTTTTATTGTGGGAAAATATGCATAACATAAAACCAACATTTTAACCATTTTTAAGTGTGGAGTTCAGTGGCATTAAGTATGTTCACATTGCTGCACAACTGTCAACATCATCCATCCTCAAAATTCGTTCTTCTTTTCAAATGGACACTCTGGCCCATTAAACAACAAATCTCCATTGCTCCCTCCCCCAGCTCCTGACAATAGCCATTCTACTTTCAGGCTCTATGAATGGGACTGCTCTCAGTATCTCATTTGAGTGAAGTAATATTTGTCCTTTTGTGACTGACTTATTTTGCTTAGCATAAGGTTTATTCATGCTGTAGCATGTGCCAGCATCTCATTTATGTCTGAGTAAGATTCTGTTGTGTGCATGCAACACATTTTGTTTATCCATTCACTCTCCATGAACACTTGGATTGCTTCCTCCTTTAGGCCACTGTAAATAAGGCTGCTATGAACATAGATACATTAATATCTGTTTGAGCTCCTGCTTTCAGTTCTTTCAGTTATATGCCAACAGTGACATTCCTGGCTCATATGGTAATTTTGTGATACAAAATATTCTTCAATAAACTTGCACCAATAAAATGCTTTATAAAATATGTTAATGTCTCACAGATTAGGATTACATGATCCTGAATATTTATATCAGGAACCCCCAAGATTTTAACTCATAGCTGAGCAAAAGAACCTATTAATAATTTCTATTCACTTCTCTTACTAGGAAATTGTGTTCCTCAGCTTCAATTGTGAGAGCAAACTGAACCTATGGCTCTGAAGTCAAAGTCAGTCTTTGGCAAGGATGGTGTGAGCTTCACTAAACACTCAGCCATATAGCTTGTGGGAAGGCCAGTGTTTAAGAAAGGATAGGGTTTAACATTTAGAAGATTTCAGTTCTTTGACTAATTATTTATATTGTCCTCTTTTCCTTTCCTTATATCCAAAACACTATCTCTCTTCTGCACTCATTTTTGTTCTCTGCCAGCTAGAGTTCTGCAGCAAAATGCACTCTAATAAAAAGCACTGCAATATACATTCACTATGATAGAAATTTTGATATATAATAACATACAATTCAAATATTTTCTATGCTATTAATACCTCATTTTGGATATTTCTTATATCTGATGTTGCTATTTTCTTATTTTGATAAGATAAGCCTTAAAATCACGAAGACCCAATTTTCATGAGAGATTCACTGGAAGCCAATATTAACATTATTATCCCAATCATCACCACCACCCTTAACCTCTGGTAGTATTTATCATCACCACCACCTTAACCTCTGGTAGCATTTATAGACAATCTGTTAAGCTGCATTTTCATCTTTAAAGGACTGACATTTTGACAGATACTACTTTAATGAATGAATTATTTGACACTGAATCTCAGAGGGATTAAGGATGTATCTAACAAGACTTCTGTCACGAAACTTATACTTTCCCATACCTTGATGCCATCTCTCTGACGAAAAAGAAAAATAATTAAGAAATTGTGGAATTTAAGCAGAAGAGTATTTAATGATGTGGTACGTGGAAAAAGTCGTTTTGCTGAAACAGTGGATACATGTGTTCTATCCCATACCCAAGACTTAACTTTGGCATAATCTTAAGTAAGCTTCGTTTGTCTTAGCTCTAGCATTGCTTCATCTGACTCAGAGTGAGCATAAAAAGTTAGATAATAAATTTGAGAGATTTTCAATATTTTAAAGTGTAAGAAAATATATCACATAATTTCCTTCATTTTAACACTGTCTTTAAAACAGGCAACAGCAGAGGTCATCACATTACATGCACCAACTGCTATATTTAGAATAAAATTGTATTGTGTAATTTCAATTTAAATATTTTGCAGATAATATAAATAAATGAAATATATTCTAGGCAATCCAAATCTGGCAAAATATTACTTTGAAAATATCTCTAGGTGTATATAGAAGTAAGAAACCAGTTTCCTGGACAAAAATATTTCTAAGTGTAAGAACAAATATATATGAATTAGGATAATAAAATTAGTCATTTTTCAGATAAAAAAATAATGCCTCAGTATGGAGCGTCATGAATTTAAAAGTGGTGCAATTTGGTTGCTGGAACCAAGACTCAAAAACGCTGCTTTGCATTACCAGTGAAAACACCTTATTTTCCCTCAGGAGGTGGTCTAGATGAATTTGGTATGTTGAATGCAGATCTGAATAGGATTCATGAAGTGATTATAACTCCCACTTAGCATCAGTCAATAGGTAGATCATAAGTCTGTGTTTAAAAATATACTAATTGAAAGGATATTAGTATACATTGTCATTCTACTTTAAGAATCAATTTTATATGTAGATAATAGGTAAAACTGTTTATTCTACTTTTAAATACAAAATGAAAAAATCCTATTGGTTGTACCATAAATATATACCTATAAAGATGGAATAACATATGATAAAAGCCTATTACATTGCCTATTATAAAGAAAGCATACCAACTGAAAAAAAATATGGTGGTTCCTAGTGCTTTATCTTTTATTGGGCTCATTGCTATCCTTGTCGCCTTCATAACCTCCTAGAAATCTTGCCTTTGAACCGCCAAGTCTTTCATCTGGTAATTCGATCCATTATCTTTTATATAGAATACAGTAAGATAAGAAACACAGTACAAACATGTACCAGAAGAGGAAAGACTTAGTGAGGAAAGTACCAGCATTTCTATGAAGTATCACTCCAGACCCAGTGTGGAAGAGGTGCGTGTGTGTATGCGTGTGTGTGTGTGTGTGTGTGTGGTATGTGTCCTGAGGCAAACATCACTAAGCAGAAATAAATAGTTAAACAGACAAAAGCTGAGGGACTTCTCTGTTGAAAAGTGAAGGAGTTGGCCGGGTGCGGTGGCTCACGCCTGTAATCCCAGCACCTTGGGAGGCCGAGGCGGGCGGATCACGAGGTCAGGAGATCGAGACCATCCTGGCTAACATGGTGAAACCCCGTCTCTACTAAATATACAAAAATAAAATTAACCGGGTGTGGTGGCAGGCGCCTGTAGTCCCAGCTACTCGGGAGGCTGAGGCGAGAGTGGGAGAATGGTGTGAACCTGGGAGGTGGAGCTTGCAGTGAGCCAAGATCGTGCCACTGCACTCCAGCCTGGGTGACACAACGAGACTAAGAAAGAAAGAGAGAAAGAGAGAGAGAGAAAGAGAAAGAAAGAAGGAAGTAAGGGAGTAAGAGGTGTTAGATGAAATTCGGTGAGTAGGGTGGCAGGCTGTGGAATTAGGTATCCTCTTGTAGGCACTGTGGGTCACTGGGTGTTGCACAGGACCTAGGAGGCCTTGTTGAGCCAACCCCCTCCTTATACTGGGAGCTCTCTCTTCCGGATTTACCTGTGAGTATGAATGTCGTGCTTAGAAGAAAAGTATCAGATAGAAGTTGCAATGGAAACAAAATATTGGAATAAAATATTCAAGAATCATTGTTGATTACTCCTTAGACAATCAATAGACTAATCGAACTTCAGAGGCCTCCTGCATCATGTAATGGACTTTTGTGCCTGACATTTATCTCAACAATGAAGCTTTGAGAAAATAAATTAATTCATATTAAACATAAAATATTCACAAACAAAGGGAGTTGTATAATTTATTCATTCTACTTTTAAATCCGTTCGTAAGACACAAACCCTAAAAATCACTATTCGAAGACCTTGGAAAAATAAAGAATACTGAAATACTTGATTGAAATCATGTTCAAATTGTGACCATAGAAAATATAAATAATGCCAACCAAAATGCCTAGCTGGAGTCTGACACTGAGCTTGAGGGTTCATACGTATTCTTAAGCTGATTTATGGACTAATTTGTATCCAGAAACAGATAGATGTCCAAATTTGTTTTCTAGAATTCTTTAAAAATGAATGCTAGCCATTTTCAGGGTTATAGGAGGATGAAGTTAGTGATCCAATTTTTTAAAAAGTTAACCATATTTATTAGACACTTTCATGTATAAGACATTCTTCTCTCCTTAGCATAGGATAAGAGAATAAGTTTCAGTGATGAAATGGAAAGTAAATGTTCAACTCTAGTAGGCAGTTAATATGGTAAAGATTTCAGGAAGAGAGTTAGAGATTCTAGTTTCAGCCCTAGTATTTAGGAGCTGTGTGACCTTGGATAAATTGCTTAAATATTTGCAAACCTCAGTTTCTTGACGGTATAAGAAAAGGGGGAATTGATAAATGAGAACTAAAGACATTTGTAAGTCTACAATTTTATGCTGTGATGTATTCTTCTGTGAGTTATTAAAATTCAACATGTCCATAGCATTCTATTAGGGCTGCAAAATCACAAGGCAGGCATTTAATTATGTTAAATTTCTGAATTCTACTCTCCTCATAAGGTAGCTCCTAAGTGCCTCTTTAGGTCAAACCAGCTCTAGAATGCTACTTAATCACTCTTAATTTATCACGCTGATCTGGATGCAGCGTTTAAGCCTTTTATGTGTCAGCCTCACATGTAGGATATGGTATTTAACTTCTGCATCCAAATCCAAACTGTGCTTCCAACATCAACTCCAAGATACAATAAAATATTTCAGTAGGATTGATAAAATACAAGCAAAGAAGTGCTAAAGTCTGTATAATTCTGTGTGTGTGCTTATTTCTCTGTATGTATGCAAATTCATTAAAAGACATGGACCTTTCTATCATGTAAGAATGTTAGTTGACTTCATGACCGGTAATCTGAGTGCAAGTAGTAGCTGAAGAGAAGCCTGAGGATACTTTACGATAGAGAAGAGCCTATAATTATTCTAGAATCATTGTCTGTGAATAAGGAGAAATTATCTTCAAATTAATAATCTTTACTCTGCAGCTAGCTCTTTCCTATATAGGTAAATTATGTAGAACATGAACTGTCAGTGGAGGTTAGGAAGTAATATATCTTTTTTCCTTTGTTTGTCAGAAGAAGCTACTTGCTATCTCTTCAAAATGTTCAGTTCTCCAATATAGTGGTTAGAGGACAGTAAAGAGTGTTGCCAATGACATCTTAGAGAGAAGCAGGAAAATATGTGACTTTCAGCTATTTCAAATTCTAGGAATCCAAGAAACAGAGCGTAAATATAGCAACAACATTGGAACGCTGTCAGGAAAGATTTCCAGGTTTATTCTACGGAGATTCATCATAAATTAGTAACAGTAAATCCCATACTGTCTGTTTATGAATTTTTCTCATTTTATTAATCCCATACCTTTGGTATTCTCTATGAATATAATTACATTATTTTTAATTACTGCATTTCTTAATACTTAATCTTCTGGAGTTAATCTAATGATTTTGGTAAAACAATTAACAAACTAGAAAAGATATGTCTTTGTGCTAAGTTTTGAATTAGCAATGAACCCTTTGTCCAGTGACTTCCTATCCATAGTAAACAGTAAGAGTTCAGTCTACTGAAAAGCAGGGACATATTTCTTTTATTTAGTAAATAGGTGTTTAATTCAGCAATTTTTTATTCCCACCGTTAATGAAATTATTAAAATTATTTTGCCTGCTGAGCCATTAGCTGTGTATGTGCACATTGGATGCAGTGCTTATTCACAGAGGGGAGCCCACTCACTCCTGAAATAAGATGGTTTCTTCCTTCTCTCCAAACCATTCATTGGTAAACATAATGTAATCCGTCTTCCAGATAGAGATTCTCAAAGCCCCTATATAGATGTTATAAAGGCAATGTATCTTGGCATATCATAAAAGGGAGCAAAAGCAATAGGTCAAGAATAAAGGAATTTCCTGAGAATATAATGCATTGCACATAACTGAGATCATCAAGTAATATTAAGTAAAGGAGAAGAATAACATGTGGTAGTGACAGGTGAAGCCAGCTGGACTTCCTGGGTCTAGTAGGGACTTGGAGAACTTTTCTGTCTAGCTAAAGGTTTGTAAACACACCAATCAGCACTCTGTAAAGATGCACCAATACGCTCTCTGTGTCTAGCTAAAGGTTCATAAACGCACCAATCAGCACTCTGTAAAACACACCGAGTTCCGGCGCTCTCGTGTCTAGCCCAAGGTTTGTAAACGCACGCAACTCGAAGCCGACTCTGCAAAAACACACCAATCCACGCTCTGTGTCTAGCTAAAGGTTTGTAAATGCACCAATCAGCACTCTGTAAAATGGACCAATCAGCGCTCTGTAAAATGGACCAATTGGCAGGACGTGGGCAGGGCCAAATAAGAGAATAAAAGCTGGCCACCCGAGCCAGCAGCAGCACCCCGCTGGGTTCCCTTCCACAGGGTGGAAGCTTTGTTCTTTTGTTCATCACAATAAATCTTGCTGCTGCATAGTCTTTGGGTCCATACTACCTTTATGAGCTGTAACAACGCGGAGGTCTGCGACTTCACTCCTAAAGTCAGCAAGACCACGAACCCATCACCCATCGAGAGGAACAAACAACTTCAGACATGCCACCTTTAAGAGCTGTAACAGTCACTGCCAAGGTCTGTAGCTTCACTCCTGAAGTCAACAAGACCACAAACTCACCAGAAGGAAGAAACTCTGGACACATCTGAACATCTGAAGGAACAAATTCCGGACACACCATCTTTAAGAACTGTAACACTCACCGTGAGGGTCCACAGCTTCATTCTTGAAGTCAGCGAGACCAAGAAGCCACTGGAAGGAATAACTTCCGGACACCGTAGGTTGGTTATTAGCCAGAGAGAAGTGTATTCACAATTAGGGAGTCAGCAACCACCTGTAAAGGGGATTGACAAAAGTTATTTAATTATCTGAGGATAAAAAAATTGTGTAAAGCATTTGTTTCAGAGTAATATACTTATTCTTTTTTGTTCTCTTAAACACTTGAGGAAAACTAATATTGCATAACTTAAAGTTTTCTGAATAATTTTTCCTCCCGAATGCACATGTAATTCCCATTTGCTATCTGGTTATCTGATTACTTACATAATTTCATGTGGAATTTAAGATGGTGGTCAGAAATCTCAGTGGCAAAGTTTGGCAAAAGAAGGCAAAAAAGTTGAAAAACAAAAAGTTTCCAACATTTGGGTTTCTAATTTTATAAAGACTGATGTGGTCGACTTGGCACATTTGTGAGTAAATCAGTTGGTAATTGCTAACATTTCAACAAATTAAAGAGGGGTGAGCAGTGCAGTGGGAGGTCTGACCTGAAGGCAGGAGTTCTGCCATGCCCACTAACTAAAAACTCAGATGTCCAACTCAGTCTACACACAATGAGGGCAATTTACCAGGAAATTTAGGAAAGAAGGAATTCTATCAGCCCTTCTCAAATCAGGAAATAAACAAGATGCTTCTATGAACTCTAGGAGCATATGTTTGTTATTTTCTTGTTCAAGGTCCAATCAACTCTACCACTTGAAAAGGAAGTTTGAGGAGAGGCTAGACTGTCAGATGCCTATTGGTTTATTAATACTCAATGAGAGGAGTCTCCGTAGTACAGAAGAGAAAATACAATAATAAATTCACAGTAGGAAAAATATATTTAATTCTCCAAAATAATATTAATAAGTTCAAGATGAGAGTCATACATTCAGAGATCCTTTTGCCAATTGGCCAGTTTTCCCATGAGAAAAAAGAAACTCAGGCTGCATATGTGCACCAAGTCATACCTACAGGTGGCTGAGATGGGGTTAGGTTTGTCATTTTTCAGTTCACGATTTTTTCTACTGGATCTTTACATAGCACCATGGCCTTCAAAGACAGTGAGTCAGTGAATTCAACAAACATTCTGCTCCACTCAATAAATGATTGTCAAGTAAGAGAGGACAGAACAGCTCATTTAATGTAGGTTTCTAGAAGGCAGCTGAAATTGAAGTATAAAATTTAGAATAAAAATTGAAGTTAGAAAAAAGATTATAGAGTCCTCTACATAGTGACCTACTGTTTCCAAGTGAGTGGATTAAAACCTTCATGAAGAGAGGAAGCACTAATGACCATTATGTAAGTAAGCCAAAACAGGAAGAGAAAAAGGATTAAATGATGGAAACTATTTTCAGAAGAGAATCAGGAAAGAGCAATGTCATGGGCATTAAGGAAGGAGAAGTGGCCAAGAGACACTGTCAAGCCTTGCAAAGAGGCCATTAAAGGTAAGAATGCAAAGCTCAAGGTATCAGGTGATGGACAGTTCATGTGGACCTTGAATCGAGGTGACTCAGAAAGGTGAACTCTCAGAATCCAAAGTAAGATAGCTAGGGAGGGAAATTACAGGCAGTCACTCAGTGTCAGTGCTTCTAGACTTCGTAATGGGCAGTCCAGAAGTATTGTTTGTTGCCTTTTTGCAGTGGGCACAGAGACCTTAAAGAAGGATGAATCAACATTGTTTTCAAGAAAAACTCTAACAGAGCACAAAGAAAACACAAATTCTCCAATAATAATTATTAAATAATTATTACTTATTATCACATCATTCAGGGAGTCTCCCTGTCCATAACTCCAAAACGTACCATTCACATAGTTAACAATAGAAGCCGTGCTATCTGGTAATTTGCAATTAGGCAGACTGATTATTCCACAAAAATAATATTAAAAATATAGAAAATGCATCTGAGTATTTAGTAATGAGCAGCAATGTATGTATAAATGATGGCAGTGGTGGTTCGTCTGGAGCAACTGCTGTGATGCCAACCGCAGCAGGGGAGGTGCAGCTGGGGTTGCATGCTCTGTGAGACTGGCAGTGGTGGGAACAGGCAGAAACCCTGTCCCCTACCAAGTTGGCAGGGTGAGGACCCTGCACTCCCAGGTGCAGCTGCAGTCACCGAGCCATAGCTCCAAACCAGGCATCCCCTATGCTCTTGGGGCCCAGGAACCCCTGCTGCCTCTGCAGGCTCAGAAATGCCTGCTCCTGCTCCCTGGCCTCTTTCTACTCCAGGTGCCCACTCTGGGGCGATACAAAGTTGTGGCCTAGCCTGGGTGCTACTGCAACCCTGCTGGGTGTGCACACACTTGGGAGTAACACTAACACACAAGCCTCCTGATGCATTGGGCCCCTCCAGACTTTGGGCACTGATAAGCACAAGAGGGAGATGGAGAGGGCACTGAGGGTTGCTTGGCACAGGACTGGAGGTGACCCTCAGCACAAACAGTCTGGGTGCCATGGATGGTATGTTGATGGCAGGAGGCAGACAGACTCCTGGGTGGAAAGGGGCAGGTCCCCGGTGAAACCCCGCCTTCAAGCCAGGGATGCACCAAAGCCTTGGGATCAGAATTCCAGTTCTGGGTGGAGTCTGTGACCTATAGTGAGAACTTATGTTGCTTTTTCCCATGCCTGCCCATGACCACCCATAAACCAATCAGTACACACTTCCTCCCTTCTAAGCCCATAAAAACCCCAGACTCAGCCAGACTCACACAAACATCAGGACTACCAACTGCAGGAAGGAGCTACCCACTCCAGGTCTCAACTTGTCCAGTGACCTGCCTGCAGAATGGAGCTGTCTACTATGGGTCTCCTCTCCACTGGGAGCTGGACACTCCTCAGATGACCTGCCTGCAGAAAGAACCTACCTACTTTGGGTCTCCTGAAAGCTGTTCTGTCACTTAACGAAGCTTGTCTATGCCTTGTTCACCCTCCGTTGTCCACGTACTTCATTCTTCCTGGATGCAGGACAAGAACTCAGGACCTGCCAAATGGCAGGACTGAAACAGCTATAACACAGACAGGGTTTAAACATGCCCCTCTGCTCACCACAGTTGTGGATGATGAGAAGGAGAGAACAGCTGTGGCTTTCTGGGAAGTCCAGACTAGGGGCTCCCAGAGCCAGGGCTGTGACACCCTCCTTGGGGCTCTGTAGTTCTTGACATCTCCAAGCTTCCAGGTGCCACCACGTTTCCCTCATCCAAATGCAGGTGCCCACAATAGAAGCCACATGAGGTACATCTGCTCCATTTGCAGCCTCACCCAGAGCCAGCACCTGTGCCAGCACCTGGAGCTGCCTGCCCTGCCACAGCAGCCATTGTGCCTGGCTGTGCACAATGGCTGGACCCTGCACTCGCTCACTCACACACCCCTTACTGTTCCTGGCTCACCCTTGGCAGGTGTGGGACTCGGGCTGGTAGCACAAGCCGAGTGCAGTCTGCCAGGCCGAGTGGGCAGAATGAGCCCAGTGGGTGCGAGCAATACTCAGGCAGAAGGCACCGCTGGCCACAGAGCTTTCCTGCTGGCAAAGCGACACCCCAAGGATCCCATGACATAAATACACATGTATAAACCAATTTATTTCCCTAAATTTTTATGGAAATGTAGACACAAATTAGCATTAGGGTACTGTTACTGTGATGGCTTATTGAGAATTATACAGGAAGGCTATGCCAGAGGTACAATAGGAATGTAGTACTCTTACTTTATTGTAAATCCATTCAGATTTATTTTTCCAAACCAAATTTGCAAATTAATATTGTAAACAAACAGCAAAATGCAAACACCAACATTTAGGATTATAATCTAAAGCTCTATTTTTATTATTTTATTTCACATTTAGCCTCTTTATAAGAAAAAACAAAAAACAATGAAGTTTAATTGGTTTCACATTTTCACTATATAAAAAGAGAAAACTGTTACTATTACAATTTGACTTAAGATACATTTCAAATATTGTTAAGATCAGTATTTTTCACACTTAGCTGTGTATTGGAATTGCTTGGGGAGTTTTAAAAATACTGTTATATCCTGAAGGATACTGTTTGAATTAGTACGGGATGTGACCTGGACATCAGTATTGTGAAAAGTTCCCAGGAGTAATTTTAATGTGTAGCCTACTTTGAGAACCACTCTTCTAGGACACAGTACCTTCTGGCATCCGGCTACCTTTGTGAAAATAATGGAGCTTGTTCAAAACAATTGACAAAGAGCATTCCAGGTCCACAAACTTGATTTTGTAAGTCCCACTGGGGTGGTCCACCCAGAAAAAGTTACAACAGGTCTGTCAATTTACTTTCCTCCACATCGGTCACTCTCTGTGTTGAGACATATCCAGTCTGGAGACCATACTGCAGATGAAAATTGGCTTGGAAAGCAGACAATTAGAAAGCACATATTTTCCATAGTAGGGCTGTGAGTATCTGGTAACATGGAGGAATGCCTCTTTCTACTGTAAGGACATTTTAGTTTAAATAAACGTTTGCTTCCTCTAGTCATAAAGAATCTGAGAATCAGCTCTTAAAAGTGTAATTTAAACACTACTACATCCATGCTCTGTGTTTACCTATTCCTAGACTCTGCGGACTGTTACAGGGTTGGCTAGAAAACAGTTCAGACAATCTTAGCCAGGCGCAGTGGCTCACGCCTGTAATGCTAGCACTTTGGAAGGCCAAGGTGGGTAGATCACGTGAGGTCAGGAGTTTGAGACCAGCCTGGCCAATATGATGAAACCACATCTCTACTAAAAATACAAAAAAAAAAAAAAAAAAAGCCAGAAATCACTTGAACTATGGAGGTTTAGACCGCAGTGAGCTGAGATCACGCCACTGCGCTCCAGCCTGGGTAACAGAGCGAGATTCCATCTCAGAAAAAAAAAAAAAAAAAGTTCACAGAATCCTGATGAAGCTCCAAATCTCCCTCCCCTCTACTCTGTCTGGCTGTGAGTCCACACAGGATGCCTGACCAATTTTACTTTATGTTTCAGGCACTTGGGCATACTGGCTAAAAGCATATGCTCCGAAACCTAGTTGCCTAGGTTTACATTTTGATCCCACCATTCCCCAACTTGGCTAATTAATTCTCTAATCTTCAGTTTTCTCATCTACAAAATGTAAACAATAATAGGTGTCTCATATATCACCTGTAAGGACTCAATAATGCATTTGATGGAAGTAGCGTGTTTGACATTGTTAATGGAACTATTCATTATGATTATCAATTATTTTACTAAATCATCAGCAGCAACATATTTTTTTTTTCCACTCCCACCAACCTGTTCCTTAAGTTGAAGAGTGAGAGTAGTGTATTTTAGGAGGGACAGTGGGTAAAGGATGGAAGTGCTTGTGAAAAGCATCTCCTAACCCACAGAACTAGAAAATTCACCCAAAAGGGCTTCTTCCTTGTGGACCAGATTCTCTTCCAATTAAGATTAAAACATATTTATTTATAGTTTACTGTGTCTTTCCTATTAAGTGTCATAGCGCTCTCTCTCTCTCTCTCTTTTGTGTAAATAACGGGGTGTTATATGCCTAGAAACTATTAAAGGAATTTTAAAGCATGTAATTCAAAGAAGCAGAACACTGATTTTTGAAAATAGAGGTCTCTCAAATAGTCACCAACTGGAGCATATATAAAAATAACATGATACTGACAAAACATTAGCAGAAATAAGCAAAGATCAAAAATCATCAGTGTGGGCCAGGCACAGTGGCTCACGCTTGTTATCCCAGCACTTCGGGAGGCCACGGCAGACAGATCACTTGAGGTCAGGAGTTTGAGGCCAGCCCGGCCAACATGGTGAAACTCTGTCTCTACTAAAATTACAAAACTTAGCTGAGGATGGTGCCAGGCATCTGTTTTTCCAATTACTTAGGAGGCTGAGGCACGAAAGTCACTTGAATCCAGGAGGTGGAGGTTGCAGTGAGCTGAGAAGGCATCACTGTACTCCAGCCTGAGCAACAGAGTAAGACTCCATCTCAAAAAAAAAAAAAAAAATTATATGATGTGCATATTGAGAAATAAATTGTGTTATATATGATCCCGTAACATGTCTTTACTTTTACAATACAGTAACAAACTGCAAACTATTGTAGAATAGAAATATATCTGACAAACGCACAAAAATCATTGCTCCTCAGCAAAGAGGAAGGTTTGACATGGTTTTGTTCAGAGGTATCATTAATGAAAGAACAATCACCTGAAAGATTAATAACATCTGAAAGAGAAGAATTTCCTTTTATCTTCTTTTGCTTTCCTATCCTTTAATGTAGATGTTAATGAGTATTGAAATCGACAAAAGGCAAAAAATAATAATAATAATAATAATAAGGCACAGGAGAAAGCGGCACATTGGATTTTCATCCTTGAATAATCTGACTTGGTGGGCGTGACCTTCCCCATTTGAGCACCTCTGAAAATAGTCTGTGACAAGAGTTTTTCATGTCTATTTTTGCACGGAAAGGAAATATTCATAGAATAAGACAAATATTGCTTAGGCATTTTCTAAGATGATCTCTAGGAAAAGTCAGAATTCTTATGCATCATATTTTGTGAGAGATGAAAAAGTGTTATCTTCTTCAGTCAATTAAACATCACTTTGTAGCAAATCCATTTCTGTTCTTTATTCTGTAACCCCTCCCCATCTCCTACCCTTCAGTTTTCGGAAGAAGCAGGTCCTCATTCGGAACTTTTTTTTTTTTTTCGGGGGTAGGAGGCCCTAATCTAAAATTAAATGTCTGTTTAGGGTCTGTACATTTGCTGAATTTGCTAAAATAACACCCCCTCCCCTCCTCACTATGTGAACAGATTATCTGAGACACTTAAATAGTAAGACAGGGATGTGACACAAGGAACAAATAGCTTGGCCACAATTGGTGTAGCATTGCCTAATAAACAACAATCCCTTTCTATGTGTTCATTAAGCAGAAAATTAATATTTACATAAGACTAAATATTTTTAATTGTTTAATGGTTTTCTCTTGTGGAACTGCACATGTTCCTTCTCTGGAATTGATTGCTTTTTAGCTATGTGTGGTCAACATCAAGGTCTTGGTTCTGCTTCCGGTTCTCTTGACCCCCAGGTCAGTCCTGCCAGGCAGGTGACAGGGGTTCCCTGTCTTTCCAGTAGCACCATTTCTGTGCTGCTTGGGCTTGCTGGCCTGAAGTGCCAAAGGGCACGCTGAGACCCCTGCTGCTGCTCCTGTGGGTGCGTTCACTTCTTGTCTCTTTGACAGTGTTATGCTGTTATTTTAGATCTTGCTGGTTCCCTATTTTGTTGTCTTCAGAAAAGTACAAGGCTCTGTGTTTTCTCTGGCCACCCAGCTGCCTCAGGACAAATTTCACATTTTCTAAGCCTCTGTTTTACCTTTTTTGGGGAGTGGAGGGGATGAAGTCTTACTCTGTCGCCCAGGCTGGAGTACAGTGGCGTGATCTTGGTTCACTGCAACCTCCGTCTCCAAAGTTCAAGTGATTCTCCTGCCTCAGCCTCCTGAATAGCTGGGACTACATTTGCACTCTGCCACACATGGCTAATTTTTGTATTTTTAGTAGAGATGGGGTTTCACCATGTTGGCCAGGCTGGTCTCAAACTCCTCACCTATGTGATCTGCCCATCTCAGCCTCCCAAAGTGTTTCTGCTTTACCTTAATTGCATTCTATGGCAATAAAATTACCAGTCTCCTTGATATTACTCTTGGTCTTGTGAGCATCCCATTTCATGTCATGACCACAACATCAATATCTCAGTGGCTCCATCCTTCCTTTGGCATGTGCCAGCCACTTTGACTACATGAGCTAACTAGTGGCCAGTTGCAGCAGTTCAGGTCCCATCGTTCTGGATGATTCTAGTCATGCAATTATCTCATTAAAATCCACTCTTGGAGCATTTGGTGGTGCTCTTTATTGACTCTGTGGTTTCATGTAGGGAGGAAATAGATTTTCCAGCTAAATGACACTGGAAATACTGAGACTAGAATTGATATGACAGCAAAACCAAAGCTCAGGGGTGTGTTCCATCTGGGTTTGACTTTCAGGTTTTCTAATGTATAAACTTGGACAATTATGGACCTCACTGGACCTCCGTTTCCTTAATGGTGAAAGGCAGATAATGGATGCTGACTTTACTAAGCTTCTGTGAAGGCTAAATGAATAAGGGTCATACAGTGCCTTGCTAGTGCCTAAACCTATGATGGGTGCTGAATAAATGTTAGTGATGAATGGCAGCATCTTTTATTAACATTCCCCATTCCTTTACTGTGACCTCTAGATTTTTCACCTTCCTACTAAAAGTGAAGTTATGAGCATTATTTGTCTGTTTACTTTTTATTTTATCAAAACTGCCACTTGAATATTCTGCTTAGTGATGGCAACACTATCATACGCTGTCAAGAAAATCAATGCCCATTAAGAAAAAATAGGCTTAATTCTATTCTGTATATATTTGTATTTCACCAGTGGAAATAAATGAATACCTAAATGTAAATGAATAGAAAACAAATTATGTTAAGCATTCTTAGTTCCGTATTGTCCTCTTTAAAGCTAAACCATATAAGCTGGAGTGAGATAAAACTAAATATATTTTCAAATCATGTTTAAATTAAGACATCAGAAGACATATTTCACATTCTCAGATGGAATTTCATTGCCCTCAGAAGAGTCAGAATATATATTACTATAATTTTCAATTATGCAACATGAAATTGAAATATTTATAAGCAATCATAATTAAACTAAGGGCCCAACATAATTTTAAAACTACATTAAAACAACCTCATGTCTAAAATAATCCCTTTCATCCCCTTCCCTCGAAATAAGACATAAAATGAACACAGCATGTCTCAAACATTTTGCACCTCTTACATTTCACAAAGTCCTGGTTAATCCATATTCCAGCACAAATTTCCAAAGAATCACCTAACTTTGGAGACAATCCAGGATTTGGAAGAAGAAAAGTAGTAAAGATATGGATGTGTCTCACTCAGTTAAGGGATAAGTCTCCCTGGGGACTAAGCTGTCCTGTTAAGAAAAACTATAAGATGCATACAATTTGATTATATCTGTGGTAGTTATTACTGGTGTTTTTTAAATACTCTTGTCTCCTGGCACCCTGTGGATAGGTGAATCATGTGGCTTATTTTGCCCAGTGAGTTGTCAGCCAAATGGGAATGTGTTTTAAGGCCAATATAGGCAATTACCTATGCAAAAGTCTATAGAGATTTCCCTTTGGAAATGTGACTTTTGTGAAGGCTTCTCCTTGAGCCTGGATCCCTGAATGTCTGCATGAAGCAGCTCTACCGTCTGCTCATTAGCAGTGGCCATATGAGAGGAGGAGACACATATATATACACACATATATACACACACATATACATACACACACAGACACACACAAAATAAATATATATGCTAAACATTAGCATAGCTAAGCATGCCTAAATAACTAACCAGCAGTTTTGGAAGGAGGCCTAGACATAGGGCTATCTATTCAGAGTAGAATATGCAACTGAACCAGTAGGGAAGCTGTCTGTTCTAGTCATGAACTGAGGATTTGGGAGAACCAATCCCCTTCTGCCCATCCCTCATCCTCCACCCTTCTCAATAGACTGTTACTAAGGAAATGAAGAGATCTAGTTCTGGGACACATTCCTAAGAAATTTGTCAGAGACACTGCCGAGGTACAAGAAATTACATGGGCAGATGTAAAAATAGCAGAATTCCCAGAAATAAATGCCAGAAAGAGACTCACTATAACAGGGCAGACAGGGAACAAGCTACAACTTTACTTGAGGAGAGAAAACATTTAGAACATATTTCATTCAATGGCGTGTTAGTTTTAAAAGTTATGAAGCGACCAGGTACGGTGGCTCACACCTGTAATTCCAACACTTTGGGAGGCTGAGGTGAGCAGATCACAAGGTCAGGAGATTGAGACCATCCTGGCTAACACGGTGAAACCCCGTCTCTACTAAAAATACAAAAAAATTATCTGGGCGTGGTGGCGGGTGCATGTAGTTCCAGGTACTCGGGAGGCTGAGGCAGGAGAATGGTGCGAACCCAGGAGGAGGAGCTTGCCGTGAGCCTACATCGTGCCACTGCACTCCAGCCTGGGCGACAGAGTGAGATTCTGTCTCAAAAAAAAAAAATGTTATGAAGCAAACTAACACACTGTGGGAAACAATATATTATGTCTTCCTACCTTATAAATATACCTTCATCAGGACAAAACGAATAAAAGTATGTTTTCTATATGTCTACAACCTGGAAAAATAGAAAAGTTGAATGAATCTATTTTATACATTCTTTGGTCTTTGTGGCTGGGCTGGCTATGTTTACATGCATAATAAATATATGCATAATTCATGAACTAATATATATTCATCTTATACAATTTATTTTTCAATTTTAATTCTGCAAATCATTTATTATAATGTTATTATCAAAGTTTTCACATAATTTGTATTATATTGAAGAGTTGGCACATTCTGGTTCACATTACAGTTTTGGCACAGCCCACGGGCTAGGAATTTTTAAAACACAGTTAATTGGTTGAAAACAATTAAAAGAAGAGTAATATTTTATGACATATGAAAATCACATGACACTAAAATTTCAGTGTCCATAAATTAAGTTTGATTGGCACACATCCATGGACATTTATTTATGTATTATAGCTGTTTTCAGACTACGGCAGCAGAGCTGAATAGTTGCAAGAGAAAACTGTACCACTGGCCGGGAGCGGTGGTGCAGGCCTGTAATCCCAGCACTTTGGGAGGCCCAGGTGAGTGGAACATTTAAGGTAAGGAGTTTGAGACCAGCCTGGCCAACATGGTGAAACCCTGCCTTTACTAAAAATACAAAAATTAGCCAGATGTGGTGGCAGGCACCTGTAGTCCCAGCTACTACGGAGGCTGAGGCAAGAGAATCACTTGAACCTGGGAGGCAGAGGTTGCAGTGAGCTGAGATCATGCCACTGCACTCCAGCCTGGGCGACAGAACGAGACTCTGTCTCAAAAAATAAATTAATTAATTAATAAATAAATAAATGAGGAAAACTGTACAGCTGCAACCCTACATTCGTTATCGTCTGGCACTTTACAGAACAGTTTACTGACTCCTGATCTAAAAAATCAAAAAATAAAATACAACTATATGAAAATATTTATTTAAAAAACTATAAACAAATAAAAGTAGTTAAAATCTGAATATTAATTTTGTTTTCAAGAATATTTTCTTAAATATTAAAATTATTAAAATTAAATAGTAAAAATAAAAATTATCTTAATGTATATCAAAATCTATATCAGAAATTCTAATCTAAAAGTTATATTTCTCTTAAATTTAATCATCATGATAAATACTTCCATTAAAATGAAACTGTCTTCACTAAATGCACAATTCTAGGATTTAATATCCATATAGGTGTCAAGATATTCAGTACCATGTTCAGTCACATCAAATCTGAACCTTTACATAAAAGTAACATAAAATATTTTATGTTCCCAACAGTCCTCAGCATCCGTGTTCAATATGTTTACTGTGAATTCTGATCTAATCATTCAAACCTCCAAAATGAACTAGAGCACAAAGAGATGAAAGTAAATGGAGCCCAGAATGATTTCCAATTACTGAAAATCAGCTGTTTTCTGCAATTAAAGAGAATACTTTGTGAAGTTAAAGAATTTTTCTTTCCTTGTACTTAAATATATCAGCCACAAGAGTCCTTCCCTTGCTCTGAATCAGCATCTCTGTGAAAAATTGGCAGCAGCACCCATCCTCAAACTTCATGGCATTCCTCCTCAGACACCATTTGTAAGAACCGGGCAAGCTGAGCTTGAACAGTGTCAGTAATGAGGGTGGAGGGTTCAGTTGAGTTTGGTGAGAGGGGTGTCTCTACATTTCATAGCAAATTTCTCTTTGCCATTATCGGCTTATGGGGCATGGTCTTTGCTTGAGTCCAAGGGTGTTAACAGCTGTTTGAATTTTGTTAGGGCCAGAGGGAACACAAAACTGGGCCTTGTCCTCCACTTCGTGGAATAGGGGTGGCACCACTGATGGTAAAGCTGTAAACATTCCTATTCTCGTTTAGTACTGTATCCTGGGAAGCTTTCATTCGGCTCCTTGATGATGACTGCTTTTAAGTCTGGGGTGAGCACAGTCAATATTTCCCAGTGAGGCACTTCCCATGGAAAGTGGCTTTTACCCTTCAAAAGATGGGAATATACCATCCAGTGTCCCCAGTTGCTTAGTATCTGGCATTCCCTGCAACTCCTGTAAACAACTGGTCCTCAAATGTAGACTGTAGTGCAATAAAGTTACTATACAGGGTTTGTTCTATTGAAACAAAACAAAACCAAATAAAAACACTTTATGTTATGGGCTGAATTGCGTCTCCTTCCTCTGCCACAAATTCACTGGTGAAAGTCTTAACCCCCAGAACCTCGAAAGTGATTATATTTGGAGACAGGCTCTTTGCAGAGGTAATTAAGTTAAACTGAGGTCATTAGAGTAAGGCCTAATCCAATATGACTGGCATCCACGTAAGACGAGAATTTTTTTCTACTTTAATATTTAGTGACGTTTTTGACATTTTAAAAGGTTTTCTCAATTGCAGTTTTTCTTTCCTTCTTTATTTTAAATTTGTGTATATTTAAGGTGTACAAGTGAAGTTTTGTTATATGGATATACTGCTCTGTAGTGAAGCTCTGTGTGAAACCATCACCTACATACTGTACATAGTATTCGTTAAGAGGAAATTTGGACATAGAAATGAACACAGAAAAGATGATGTGAAGATACAGGGAGACGGCAGCCATTTATAAGTCAAGGAAAGAGTTAGAACAAATTTTTCCTCACAACCCTTGGAAAGAAACAAACCTGTCCGGGTGCGGTGGCTCACGCCTGTAATCCCAGCACTTTGGGAGATCCAAGCAGGCGGATCACGAGGTCAAGAGATAGAGACCATCCTGGCCAACATGGTGAAACCCCATGTCTATTAAAAATACAAAAATTAGCTGGGCGTAGAGGTGCACACCTGTAATTCCAGCTACTATGGAGGCTGAGGCAGGAGAGTTGCTTGAACCCAGGAAGCAGAGGTTGCCATGAGCCAAGATCCTGCCACTACACTCAAGCCTGGTCACACAGCGAGACTCTGTCTAAAAAACAAACAAACAAAAAACACTTCGTTGGGCTGTCAGATTTTGTGTACCAGGAGTTGGGACCAAGTCAATAGCTTGTCTCTATTCAGTGGTATCTGAGGCTCTAGCTGGGAATACTCTAAAGGCTGGGGGAGTGGCCAGGAAACTTTAGGGGACAGGGAATATCTCAAACTGGGAAAAAAAAAAAAAAAAAAAAAAGTGTTGCGTGGTAGAATCTGGTCTTTTGAAGTCAGAAACCAAGAGTTTGATCTCAAATTCACAATTCATTTTCTTGTGTAACCTTCTGCAGTTCATAAAGTGTCTCAGCTTCATTTCGTCACTCTAAAAAGACTATGCTAACACTTACCTTTCAGTAACATCCATAAGAATTTAAAACCATGAACAAAATTCTCTACTACGGTGTCTGCTAAAGAGTATATTGTGTTCTCTAACAGCTTTATTGAGGTATAATTGACATAAAAGAAACTGCCCGTATTTGAAATCTATAGTTTGGAAGTTTTAGCAATGTATATATGCAATAAGCCATGATCTCAACTATATTAGAGAATATGTCAATCACACCCAAGGATTTCTTGTGTCCCTCTATACTTCCTTTCTCCTGCCCCTCCTCAGCTGTCCCACCCAACCAACCCAAGGAAGCCGCTGAGCTGTGTACTGTCACTATGGAGTTCTATATATTTGGAATCACTCAGCATGTACTGCTTCCCTGGTTTCTTTTGCTATAAAATAATTGTTTGTAGACACGTGTGTGGTTTCTTAATCACGATTTGTTTATCCTTTCAGCTGTTGACAGACATCTTGGTTGTTTCTAGTCTGGGTGGGACTATAACAAATTATAAACGTTTTTGTACAAACATAAGATTTCACTTATCTTTGGTAAATACCTAGAAGTGGAATGGCAGAATCATGAACTATGTTTAAGTTTTAAAAAACTGAAAACTGCATTTCCACTCCCAGAAGCCATGCATTAGAGTCACAGTTCCTCCACAACCTCACTAACACTCAGCATGATAGGTCTTTAATTTCAGTAATTCTGGTAGATTGCCAGCTGATTTAGAATATCGTTTGAATTTACATTTCCCTCATGTTAATGACATTGAGTATTTTGATTAGATTATTTGCATCCATAGAAATTCTTTAGAAAAGTGTTTTTTTTCTTAATATATTGCCCTTGTTTTCAATCAGTGTATTTGATTCTTATAGAATTTTCTAAGTTCTTTATATACTCTGGATGTAAGTTCCTTTTCAAATATATGCTTTGCAAATATTTTCTGCCAATTTGTGGCTTGTCTGTTTCATTCTCTTAATAATATATTTCTGAGCTCAAGGATTTGCACATTTGATAAAGTCTAATTTTTTATGAATTATGATTGCTATTGTGTTCTAGGAAATTTTGCTTCACTCAAGGTCAAAATATTTCTTCCTGCATTTTATTCCAGAAGTTCTATAGTTTCGGCTTTTATATTTAGTTCTATTATCCATATGGTATGATATATTGTGTATTATTTGAAGTATGGATCAATTATATTTTTGCTTTTGGATACCAAATACACAAGCATAACTTCTTGAATAGAATTTGTTTTCGAATTGCCTTTTGTCCTAGTTAAAATTAATTGCTCATATATGTGTCAGCATATTTTCTGAACACTATTTTCCGTTAAGATACTTAACTATATCCATGCTTATAACATTTTATTTTTTAACCACAGTTGTATAATAATTCTTAATCAAGTAGTTTTCATTCACAAATTTTGTTCTTTTCTAAGTTTTCTTTTTTTAGAATACATAAATCTTTGGCATTTTGTATCTGTTTTACAATTCAATTGTCTATTTTCCTAAAAGTAAAAAAAAAAAAATTCTGCGGAAATTTTACTAAGATTGTAGTGAATGTGGAGTAAATTATATTTGTTCTTATTTTGTTCTTTTTCTTTGTGTTTGCTTACTATTTTTGGAGCAGTTTTAGGTTATCAGCAAAGTTAAGAAAGTACTGAGTTTCCCATACACCTCCTGCTTCAGCACACACATTAGCTTACCTCATTCTCAACATCCCCCATCATAGTGGCGCATCTCTTACAATTCATGAACCTGCATTGACACTCCATTATCTTCCAAAGTCCATAGTTCATATTAGGGCTCACTCTTGGTGTTGTACATTCTATGCCTCTGGACAGATTTATGACATGCATTCACCATCGTACTATCATGCAGAGTAGTTTTACCAACCTTAAAGTCCTCTGGGCTCTACCTATTCATCATTTCCCCTCCACAGGAAATGGATTTTTTTACTATACTGCATCTTCCCTTCTATCCATCCACCTCTCCATTTATTTAGGTCTTCTATTATTTCATTAAGCAATGCTTTGTACTTTTCAGCTTAGATCTGCTGCACATCTTGGAAAAATAAAATATCTCTAAGCATTTTCAATATTGTGATTCTATTGTTAACGGTATCATCTCCTCGAATTTTAGTCTTATTATTCTTCGCTAGCATATAAAAAATTGACTTGTGAACATTTGAACATTTATATTTTATTCTGAAACAGTGCTAAAATTATCTATTATTTCTGGTAGCTTTCTTTTGCAGATTTCTTCAGATTTTCTGCATAGATGTTCAAGCCATCTGTAAATAAGACAGTTTTACTACTTCTCTTCCAATCTGGGTATCTTTTATTTTTTAATTGGTTTCTTGCACCGGGTAGAAGCTACAGTTTGAATACAAGTGATGAGAGTAAAGATCCTTGCCATATTCCTGATCATAAAGACAGTTTTTCACTATTAAATATAACAAAGTTGTAAGTTTTACATAGATTTGCTTTATCAGATTGAGGAAGTTATCCTCTAGTCCTAGTTTTATACTGACTTAGCTCTCCTCTAGTTCTACCTTGATGAAATTTTATTGGGAAGTGATTTGAATGCTGTCAATTCCCTTTTCTGTATCTATTGATAAAGTCATAAAGTTTTAATTCTTGTAGTTAATATTGTATATTACATTTTATACTTTTCAATTGTTAACGCAGCCGTACATACTTTAGATAAAACTCATGCTACAATTTTTGTAATGTATTGTTGGATTCCGTTTGATAAAATTTTGTTAAGAATGCTTGCATTTATATTCATGATTGATGTCAGTTTGTAGTTTTCTTTCTGTTGAAATGTGTTTGTTGTGTTGTAGTATCCGAATTGTGGTACCAGAATTGACACTGTAGACTGAAGTAGTGAAGACAAGATTTTTTGGTTTTCTTTTCTTTAGAGGGTTTTTTTAAACTACAAGTATAATTTTTAAAATAGATATAGAGATATTAAGGTTATCTATTTCTTCTTGAGTGAGCTTTACTAGTTGGGGTGGAAGAGCACAGGAAAGAGTAAGAGGGTTTCTCTAAGACTTTGCAGGCAAAATAATGTCATGTCACAACATCAAGGATGCAAAAAACCTTGTATTTAGTTTAGAATTTTGGTTACTAAATGGAGTTGCCATTGCCTTTTGCCTCAGTAAATGTCTAGGAGTGATTTTGTTTCTGACAACCGGTAGGCGCTTTTGTTATCTAGTGGGTGGAGGGCAGCAGAGGTGCTAACAACAGACAGTTCACATAACAATCCCCTCAAACCAAGAATTATCTGAAGCAAAGTATCAACAGAGTACTGAGACTGAGAAACACTGGATTAGGAGGTTACCTGCAGTTCAGCATGGCAGTACACTAGGCACATGTGGAAGATGGTAGGGACACAGAGCTGAAAAGCTGGGTAAAATTTAAATGGCCAAGGGTCTGGCATGCTCTGCAAAGGACTTGTTTTTGGAAAAGGTGGGAAAGGCTGAGTCCTACGTGGTAAGAAAACTAACACTGGAGATAGAGACACTATTAATACAGAGTATTAGGTCAGAACATCAAATACTATTAAATCTCTAAAGTTATTTCCTCTTCAATTATATTTTAATTTTTGTAATTATCCTAGAGTGCACGTTTTAGTTTGTGGATAACATGCATTTTAACACTTCCCTGGCATTTGCTATTTTCTTAAAAAGGAGAAATCTCCGCATTCTGTGTCATCAAAAATGAATTTTCAGCTATAATTTATAATAATATTGTCAAGTTTTCAGTGATTTTTGTTTAATCATTGCTTATTGTTCATGTGAGGGAAGATGTTTTCCTACCTATAAATTATAGAAACTTTTATTTTAAATAAATTTAAGTTAAAGAGGAGAGTGGTTCTAAAGTAAAACATTCAGTAACACAGTCATAGAGATGATAGGATATAAAGTTTAGCAAGAGCTAAACCTGATGTAAAAACAACAGGTTTTTGAAAAGTACCATCTAGATAATTTAAAATACTTTAAAATTAATCATGACTATAATATAATTAACTGTCATTTTAGAGAAATTACCTTGAACATTGAGTGAAGGATCAGTGAACAGGAAGAGCGGGAAACAGAGGCAAGGAGATATACTACAATTCGTGAAAGAAACCTAAAAAGGCACACGCTTAATGTAATTTGGGAGGTAGAAAACACAATGCATCATTCCTCAGAGGGTATAAAAAAGGGAATTGGGCTGGGCACAGCTCACGCCCGTAATCTCAGCACTTTGGGAGGCTGAGGCGGGTGGATCACTTGAGGTCAGGAGTTTGAGACCAGCCTGGCCAACATGGTGAAACCCCATCTCAAATAAAATACAAAAATTAGCTGGGTGTGGTGGCAGGTGCCTGTAGTCCAAGCTACTCAGGAGGCTGAGGCACGAGAATCGCTTGAACCTGGGAGGCGGAGGTTCCAGTGAGCCAAGATTGCACCACTGCACTCCAGCCTGGGTGACAAAGCGAGACTCTCTCAAAAAAGAAAAAAAAAAAAAAAAAAAGGAAAGGAAATTTATGTGAGGAAAAGGAGGGAAATCGCTGCCTGAAAATATTAACTGTGAAAGGAATTATTTAAGTAGAAGTATGATGGCCATCTGTGAGTGATGGTATCAGACGTCTGGGTTAAAGAAGGCTGCATACACCTTTTCAAATATACATTCTTTGATGACTTAAATGCCCAATTCTTCTATTCACTCATTTAATAATACCTTTGGAGCACCTCCTATATATTACACCCTGTGTTATATGGATAGCAATGAAGAGGAGTGGTAGAAAATCCTCTCTTTCTTAGCTGTATTAGGCCATTCTGGCATTGCTATAAAGAAATATCTGAGACTGGGTAATTTATAAAGAAAAGAGGTTTAATTGGCTCACAGTTTCTGCAGGCTCTACAGGAAGCATGGTGCTGGGCATCTGCTTGACTTCTGGGGAGGCCTCAGGAAACTTAAAATCATGGTGGAAGTAAAAGTGGGAGAAGGTGCATCTTATGCGGCCAGAGCAGGAACAAGAGAGAGTGGGTGGAGGGAGGTGCTACACTCTTTTAATTAACCAGATCTCCTGAGAACTCACAATGATGAGCATCGCACCAAGAGCATGGTGCTGAACCATTACGAGGAACTGCCTCTGTGATCCAATCACCTCTCACCCGACCCCATATCCAACATTGGGAATTACAATTCAACATAAGATTTGAGTGGGTATAGAGATCAAAACCCTATCACTAGCAAAAAAGAAAGACTATTGGATGGGTAATTAGAATAGCGTGTCATAACACTCATTATTGCAAGGAAATATAAGGTCACCACACAGGAGTCAGGCCAGGGCAGGCAGGAAAGTGGGAAAGTTCAGGAGTTGCAGAGAAAAGGAGAGATGGAAGCTGAATTGTGAGGCAAAAGATAGTGAGTGTAAGTTATGAATTGTTATTCCAGGCAGAGGAAATTAAACAGACAAAGGTTCTGAGGCAGAGAATGGTTCTTTGAGTGAGATAAAGGAGAGTTAGAATGGGTTCGGATGGTAAGAAGATGTCAGAAAAGCTTGAGAGTTGCACAGAGAGGCTCCAGACAGGTCAAGAAATTTCTTGTCTAGAGTTTTGGACATCAATTTAAAAATGAGAGGAAATCATTCAAAGTTGTCAGTCAGCAACTGTTCACTTTTTTTATATTTTACATGTTCGTCTAAATCTGCTTAAGAACTGTGTTAAACACTATGGATTTATTATATTATTTGGTTATTTTGAAATTTATCACAAAATGTTCTACCTTTCAAAGTTCTAAATGATGAAACATCCAATAATTATCACTTCTCAACTTATCTAATTTCAACTACAAATAACATTGATATTTATAAATTCAAAAAAATTTATATGGAGTTCTGCATGAATTCATGAATAATAGCTATGATTTTATAATACAAATAAGCATCTATCTAAATTCTTAAAAACATTTTTGAATGGAACTCCAGTTTCTTATACACAGCCATTTCACATGGGCTTGGTTGAATCTGAATTAAATTTCACTGTTATTTTTTTCCTTTGTAGGATAAGAAAAGGTAATACTCTATCGAATTTTGCCTTTTCTTAGGATATGGGAAAAATTCAGTCTATTGAATTCATTGTATTGCTGTGCTTTCAGAATATAGCCAGTATGCAGTTTTTTTGAAACTTTTTCCTGACATGCCTTTGTTCATATATGTTTTAAGTTGCATCGAGTGTATTGCAACTCATTCTTATTCTTTAAAACCTTTATTCACACTCGAGACTGCAGAGCTAATTTGTGAACATCTAATCCAACAAAATAATCACATCTCTAGGTTATTCAATTTAACTCTGTCTTCCCTGTTTAATTTTCAGTAGATGCTCTGGTATTTTGCATCTTGTCTATCAAGACAGAAACCATCTCTCTAAATAATTGCTGTGAACTTGAAGATGACAGAGTAGACAGAGTGACCACTGAGTGGTAAATCTACAATAGCAATATAAAAATTGGCTTCGAAATGAGTTACTATTTCCCTACAGTTTCAAAGCTTTCAAATGTTTCTCCTGCTATCTCCATAATGGCACAGCATTGTCTCTTTAAGAAGTATTTTAGCTAATTTCAACTTAAAATTTTGGAAAAAAAAAAAAAAAAAAAAAAACTCTTGTTCACAGAAGATATTAAAAAATAAAAAACCCTTCAACTTTTCAGGTATAGCACAGACACCAATTTCTAAAACATAGTTCTAAAATAAATAAATGAAACAAAAATGGAGCCAGCATTACTGATTCTAAGTTCTGGTATCTCTTTGTTAATTTCCAATCCATTTCCCCATCACGTCTGTTTTTATAATGTTCTGTTACTTCATCTTCCTTATTTTAGCATTCCAGGGACTTGGCTCCCATCTCTGCTAATAATAACAAATGATATCCCAGAGAATGTTAGCAAGGGATTTATTTTTACCACTTTGCCTATCAGAACAGTAATGTAATTTTTAACAAGAGCTAGGCAGAAGTATGTGTCATGTCTTCCGACTGAACACAAAACAAATCCAGACCACAATTGATAACCAATTAAAAATAAGTTATTTCAATAAATTTTTATTTAAATTGTGTGAAACATAATATTATGTAAAAGGTTAGCCCAGGTACAATTAGTTCATTTTGTGGTGATTCTCAAGTGTTTGTAGGTCTCGAGAAAATCTCTCTTGGTAGACACTAGGGGGAGTAAACAAGGACGTAGGGAAGGGAGGGAGGGAAGAAAGCAGGCAGGCAGGCAGGCAGGCATGAGGGAGACAGACATCCAAGTAATAAGCCATAGGTCGTGAATAAGCACGAAGTGAAGCCATTGATGAAGCTGGATAAAGTGGTAATTGATTTAAGAAATATATTCTAGATGTCAACCATGGTTGATGCTATGAATTCCTCATATAGAACGCTAAAGAATCTGATAGTATAATTAGGGAGATATGGTATAGACATAACACTAGGCAAAACTGTGCTTCTCAATGGTAGTCAGTGAACCACCTACATCAGAATAAAAAGGATTCCTTGTCTCAAATGCAAACCAGATCCCCAGTGCCCACTCCAGATCCACTTCAAATATGCATTTTACTATCACTGGTTTTAAAATGTCTAGTTATTGCAGATGACCGGCATCAAAATCTGAGAAGTCCTGAGGAGGAACATATTATGCATGAGAAAAGTACAGGAAAAAATGCTTAAGAGATCAAAGAAAACAAATGACCCCAACATAAAACCCCCAAAGTTTCTAAATCTGCCAGAGTTACATGGAGGAGTCATGAATTGGAATTATAATAATTAGATTTAATAATAGTAACATTTCAAATTAAGAAAAGATTTATAGTAAAACATTATCACTAGGCCTACCTGAACTGAAGCTGATAAAATGTTGCTTATTTGATGGACTTACCATTCAGTTTTATCAAAGGATCAAAAAAGAAGAAGAAAAAAAAAGATGACTAATGAAACTCTTCCCACAGTGTATAATTCTAGAGGTTCCAGAGACCCTCTTTGTGTTACAACTTGGGGACAAGGTTGGATAAATCATCTCAAATTATTAAACACTGTAAATTATTATCAGAACATATTAAGGGAATAGAGGAATATTTTAGGAAATAGTTAGATGCTTTATGCTTGATATCTACAAATGTGCCTGAAACCTAGACTAGTAATAAAACCTACCTACACAGTGAAAGGCTGTATTGAGTCTCTTAATTTGCAAACAGTATCTTCTGGGGATTGAGACTACAAATACATTTTTAAAATATGTTTCTTTTTATATTCATAGCCAGTAGTACAGAAGTGAACAAGATTGCATTGGTCCTATGAAAGTAAGTGTTATTTTTTTAAGGTGACTGATACTAATCACCAAATAATAATTATTTATCCAGAGTAAATGAGCTATTGCCCTAACTCTAACAAGAAAAAAGCATATTAAGATTTCAAGAATCGGCCGGGCGCGGTGGCTCAAGCCTGTAATCCCAGCACTTTGGGAGGCCGAGACGGGCGGATCACGAGGTCAGGAGATCGAGACCATCCTGGCTAACACGGTGAAACCCCGTCTCTACTAAAATACAAAAAAACTAGCCGGGCGAGGTGGCGGGCGCCTGTAGTCCCAGCTACTCCGGAGGCTGAGACAGGAGAATGGCGTAAACCCGGGAGGCGGAGCTCGCAGTGAGCTGAGATCTGGCCACTGCACTCCAGTCCGGGCCACAGAGCTAGACTCCGCCTCAAAAAAAAAAAAAAAAAAAAAAAAAAAAAAAAAAAGATTTCAAGAAGGCTAGCTACATGAAGTGAAAGGTTGATCCAATTGACATCTCAAATAATACTGCAAATCAAAGAATGTTTATTCCTCTGGTGGGACACTTCCAGAAGCGATGGCTGACCTGTGTACATTAACAGACAAATAAATCGTACTTGTCTCCACAAATGGGATAGCAATGTCAAGCTTTATCTAGTACTTATTTGAAAGTAATTGATTTGTTTCCTTAAAGACTGGCTCTCTGGCCCTCCAAGTCAAAAGAGTTTCTCCCAGGCCTTCAACCTTTTGATTACAGAAGTCTTTTATCCACACATCCTGGGAGATTACCAATTGCTCATTATGTTTCACACTCTCAATAAAACAATGCCAGTAACAGCAGGCATAGAGCTTCTTGACCATCAAAACAAACAAAAAACAACAACAACAAAAAACAAAGGTTTATGTGAAAACTAGTGAATCGGATACCACTCAGGTAGTTTTCTACTATGGTATTGAAACCAATTTCAATGATATGTAAGACCAAAAACCCAGCATCTTAGAACTTCACTTCTTTGTGACTGGGAAGAGGTGCCTGTTGATGACTCTCCTCCAAAATTTATCTCTTGAAACATTATAGGTCAGAGATGTAAAGATGAAAAGAAATCTGGTTTTGTCTTTTGAACTTCTACAACTCTCGCATCTTCTCCTAGGAAGATGTGTTGAGTGAGGGCATTGATTACTCCAAGGGCAGAAAAAAGGTAACCTCTACTAATGGCTTTACTGTAATCTTTTTTTCCCAAAATAATGTATGCACTAGTTACTCAAAATATTTTTAATTTTCCGGACTTCTTAATTTAAAATGTCTCCCTAAAATCTAGTACACCAAAATCACACAAAGCACAAGCATAATGCTAAAAGAAGCAATGATTTTAAATCCAAGTAATTATCAAAAATCTATATTTCCATTAACTGACTCCAAATGATTAATCAAAAATTATTCATTAATCATTAAAATTAATCAATTAATAATTTTAATTAGCAGTGTGGTGATTAAATTAACAATTAAAAATTAGATTGATATTTAAAAATGGATTAAAATGATCCCTAAACAGTCTTCATTATTAATCTTTTGGAATCATCATTTTTCATTAGAAAGAAGGTAAGACTTAAATGTTAGACCTAAAACCATAAAAACCCTAGAAGGAAACCTAGGCAATACCATTCAGGACATAGGCATGGGCAAGGACTTCATGTCTAAAACACCAAAAGCAATGGCAACAAAAGCCAAAATTGACAAATGGGATCTCATTAAACTGAACAGCTTCTGCACAGCAAAAGAAACTACCATCAGAGTGAACAGGCAACCTACAGAATGGGAGAAAATTTTTGCAATCTACTCATCTGACAAAGGGCTAATATCCAGAATCTACAAAGAACTCAAATAAATTTACAAGAATAAACAAACAACCCCATCAAAAAGTGGGCAAAGGATATGAACAGACACTTCTCAAAAGAAGACATTTAATAAGCAGCCAACAGACACATGAAAAAATGCTCATCATCACTAGCCATCAGAGAAATGCAAATCAAAACCACAATGAGATACCATCTCACACCAGTTAGAGTGGCGATCATTAAAAAGTCAGGAAACAACGGGTGCTGGAGAGGATGTGGAGAAATAGGAACACTTTTACACTGTTGGTGGGACTGTAAACTAGTTCAACCATTGTGGAAGACAGTGTGGTGATTCCTCAAGAATCTAGAACTAGAAATACCATTTGACCCAGCCATCCCACTACTGGGTATATATCCAAAGGATTATAAATCATGCTGCTATAAAGACACATGCACACGTATGTTTACGGAGGCACTATTCACAATAGCAAAGACTTGGAACCAACCCAAATGTCCATCAATGACAGAGTGGATTAAGAAAATGTGGCACATATACACCATGGAATACTATGCAGCCATAAAAAAGGATGAGTTCGTGTCCTTTGTAGGGACATGGATGCAGCTGGAAACCATCATTCTGAGCAAACAATCGCAAGAACAGAAAACCAAACACTGCATGTTCTCACTCATAGGTGGGAACTGAACAAACACTTGGACACAGGAAGGGGAACATCACACACCAGGACCTGTTGGGTGGAGGGGAGGGGGCAGGGATAGCATTAGGAGATATACCTAATGTAAATGACGAGTTAATGTGTGCAGCACACCAACGTGGCACATGTATACATATGTAACAAACCTGCACGTTGTGCACATGTACCCTAGAACATAAAGTATAATAAAAAAATAACAAAAAAATCATTTATAATTACTGAGGACAAGATTTACAGTTTAGTAAAATTTGTATCATTGCCTATATTAAGCCCTTTTATAAATTTGATTTTGAATGCTCTGAGAATGTATTTATAAAATCAGAAAAGTGCTTTTCATTTTTGATATAGAACTCTCATAGCCAGCATTTATGTTTTCATAACATATAGAAAATATATGTTAAGAATAAAAGCCAAAATAAATTTGTCATTGATTTAAAAAAAAGAAGGTAAGAAATAAGGCAATTATCTTCATTTAAACAAACAAACAAAAAAGCTGTCAATATATTCTACATCTCGTAGTTTACTTTTTTCAAAAGCCTTCAATAAAATAAACTATATTTCCAATAGTGGGGAAATGCTTACATAAATTAAATATTCATAAACTTGAATATTTGGATTTATGTTTAGCTTTACCAATAATTTTAATTACTTAGGTAAATGTTTACAAAATAATAAACTACATTGTGTCATGCATATGTTTATTCTACATGTGGAGAAAAAGAGAGGATGAGCAAGAAATTGGGAGAAAGATGAGAGAAAAAACTACTCATAAAATCATTTCTTTTAGGACATTTATTTAACAATGATGAAAATTGTCTATGCTTAGATTTTAGTTATTGTGCAACTCCAGTATACCAAAAACTATGGAATTGTACAATTTAAACATGTGAATATGACAGTAAGTGAGTTATATGGCAATAAAGATATCAAAAATGTCAGATACAATTATTTTATATAAAGTTATTAAAAATAATTTACATAAAATGCCTATTTTATGTATATCGTTGATACATTTAAAAAATGTTTACACCAACAAAATCTAACAAGATAGAACATTTCTTCCAGTTCAAAATATTGTCTTACATGTTTTTCTTGTCAGTCTCTTCTTTGGCCCTCAGCTTCAGGAGAGTGTTGATCCGATTTTCGTCACTGTAGACGAAATCATTTTCTAGAGTTTTACATAATTGGAATCGCACACAGTGCACTCTTGCCTGGCTCCACATTATGTTTTTGAAATTGCATGTATCAGTTGTTTGCTTCTTTATGTTGATCATTGGTATTCCTTTCATCTTTTGATAAATTTTGGGGACATCAATTATGAAGCAGAGGATGTGCTTTGAAACTAGAGAACCAGTGAGTCTGTTTGCTGAGATTCAATAATTTCTAAGATTTGGCTATCATGAAGAAAGCTACTATAAACATTTATGCACACTTGTATGGCTACATATTTTTATTTCTCTTGGATACATAATAAAGAGTGGAATTGGTAGACCATATGGTAATTTTTTAAAACTTTTCAAGAAACTACCAAACTATTTTCCAAAGTAGTTGTATAATTTTAAATCTCAGCAGTATATGAGTATTCCTGTGGCTTCACATTTTTTACAACTCTTGAAATTTGTCAATATTTGTAATATTAGACAGGTAGCTGTGTAATAATATTTCTTTTTGGCTTTCATTTTACTGATGCCTAATGATACATGCAAATATACTCTATCATATAACATGTACAAATTATCATCACTGGACATTCATGTATTTTTTTTTTGTGAAGTGTTTTTTCACATCTTTTCTATGTTTTTTTTTTTTTTTTTTTTT
>NW_016804163.1:6165155-6185186 GCF_001698545.2 Rhinopithecus bieti
GATCATGACTTCTTTTATTCAGTTAGGAATTGCTGCTTGGCCATGAGGTATATAAGCATGTAAGCAGCAGACAGTCTGCAAATACCAACAACTTCAGGTTCTACCTTAGCTGCAGAGAGCCACCCACCCAAGGACACGCCATTTCTTAGGAAGTTCATATGCAATGCCCAAATACTGTAAGGGTATAAGGGCCTGGCCCTATTAGCAGTTTGTTGTTCTTTTGTTTAGTTTTTGATACAGCTCAAGCTTCCACTCTGCCTAGTACCTATGCTCGGATCTTATCTTCAAGGATGCTCCTCCTTCAGCTAACCCAGGCTGGCTGAAGTTTTGCTAGCCCTGTGTTGACATTTGCCTTCTCTTTCTTCACAAATCATGCTGTTTCCCCCTTCCTTTCAAAAGAATTGATCCCTGATTAACATCTTACATCCTGAACCTCATCTTAGCATCTGCTTCTAGAGAAACCAACCCTCACCATGGCCTAAATGTTGTTCTTTTTATTCAATTTTGCTTGTATTTCTTTAAAACATAAAAACTTTCATTTATGGCTGCATGGGTGACAAATAACAAAATTACGTGCTGTATTTCTTTGCAACTGGTTCTAACAGTGGAAAAACATAAACCACCAAAAGCTTTAGGTACCCTTGGTATGCCAGAACTGAAAATATGTCCCTTATTCATAAGTAATAAAATATATTTAGCCATTATGAACTTTGCTTTTTTAAGATTCCAGTTTTCAAAACAGTGATAACCCTTTGAAACACTTCGAAAACCCTGATTATTTTTCTCTTTTGATAGAAACTACTCAGAGAATTTCATTAGTGCCTGTTCGTTAACCTAGCAAGTGAATAAACTGAGGCTTTAATTTTTAAAAAACGGTTTGTTGTTCTTTGGTATATATTTTGACACAGCTCAAGCTTCAACCCTGCCCAGTTCCTATGCACAGACCCATCTTCAAGGATGCTCCTCCTGCCTAACTCCTATCTTGGAATATTGTTTTTCCCTTTCCCATTTAATCCCCAGGCTCAGCTCCTGGGACCAATCCTGGCTCAGGCTCCTGTTGCCTGCCTCATCCCACAGCCGTCCATAATTTGGTGGTTACGTCATGCAATGGAAGTGGCAGTGAGCATTGATAGTAATAAAAATTACAGTCTCACACTGCCATTTTCAGTCATACTGATACACAGAAAGAACATTTAAAAAGCTTAGTTGATGAAGATTCTACATAGTATATGTAGAAAAACTCTATATTAATTAAGCAAATATTCTTCTATTTGGAACATTATTGAATCTCACCAAACAGACTCACTGGTTCTCTAGTTTCAAAGCACATCCTCTGCTTCATAATTGATGTCTGAGCTCCCAACTGCAGCTAAATCCAGATCCTAAAACCTCAGAAAAAAATGAAGTGAAAGTCAGAGAAGACTCCAAGGCCCAAAAAACAATGAAGAAGGAATATAACACAATTATCAGAATTCCAATCACTGTAAACCAAAAATAAAGACAAATGGAAGTTCCTTATGTACCCCTAAGCTTTCTAATAACAGGTACACACACAAATACATTCACACAAACACACAGGTACACATGAACACTAGACAAGCACACATAATACACACACACACACACACACACACACACACACACACCCTCCTCCTTAAGTCTTTAAGATCAATGAAACAAGTTTCCAGAACTAGCTAGAGAGAAAACAGGATAATCAGAGGTGACAAGGGGAATAATAAACAAAAGAAAAATGTATCTTGTATCTAAAACACATGTTTTGTTCCTTCTGAAGGGATACGGAAAGACAGGAAGAGCAAGTGAGAGAGGGAGAGAGAGAGACCCCTATGTAATGACCTTTGATAAGGACATAAAGAATTCTCTTCACCACCAATATTCCCTAAGTGCTGTTCTTCTGAACTAAATTACCACCTGAAATTCTTCTTTGCTTTATCCTCCCTCTGCTCTACCTCAGAGGTGAGTCTGGGTACTGCTGACACGGCAGGTATAATTCAGCCAGTAAAAAACGCTTCACAACAAGCACACTTACCCATTGACCTTCATCCCTCTCCTTTGGAAGGGAAGCATCTGGCAGGTTTATATTACAATATGGGCAGAACATTGTGCACAGCCCTAGGACTTCTTTCCTTCATGTCAAAAACCCCCATAGCAAAAATTAATGTAGGAGGAAATGGGGCATGAGGCCCAACGACACTGCTCTCTCTCAAATGGAGAATTTAAGGCTTTGAGTCCTATTAGGCATCCAGCATCTTAAAGAGACATTTCCCATCCTCCATCATCATTTTAGTGGAATGGGTTTTCACAGGGAATAATCTGATCAGCATGTTAGAACAGAGTTTCTTCACATATATGCCATGATATAGGCTATGCTGTGTTTTAAAAACACTTTCAAAAGAAGAGTGTTCTTTTTTTAAAAAATATCATTGGCATATAAATCAAGCATTCCATTTCTTTAACTTTTGAGTTTTTATTAATGAACTGGTATAGCATGATTATACTATGTAAATTTCTAACATTTGTAATTTTTATTGTTTTTTTAAGATGGGGTCTTGCTAACGTTGCCTAGGCTGAAATGCAAAGGCTATTCTCAAGTGTGATCATCAGTGCATTACAGCCTCCAACTCCTGGGCTCCAGCAATCCTCCTGGATATCTGAGACCACAGGCGTGCACCAACATGCCCAGCTTCATTTTTACCTTTAAAAGCACTCCTCAGTATTAAGGGGGTGTTTGAATTCAAAGTGTCAAAACCCCAGGCTCCCCATTGCCATTCTGCCAGGACTAAGCTCCCTACATAAAAGTCCTAATGAAGTTTACCCTGTTAAACAAAATTCATCCTTTGAAGACAAAATTCTTAAAACCAATGGGCCTTAACTACTGGTGAAGCCTAGAAGCTCATATGAGACAATGTAAGGTGATAAAATTAATACAATGTGTTTTTAAAAAGCAGCTTAAAATTTTCTTTGTTGATTCTGTTACTTCTACCAGAAGTACTAGTTAATATTTCTGAATTGTTTTTAATTGAATTATTTAGTGTTGCAAATCAATTATCCATGGGTTTTTTGAGAATATCTGCAAGTCTTATAAGCAAGACATTGACAGCTCTTTGTTCCAGACTCTCTTTTAAGGTTGTGTTTATAGTGAAGAGTCTTAGAATATAGAGATATTATACCATTCTGTAGCAAAGGGCAGGTATTCTTACTTTCTAACATAGGAAAGGTAATGTCTCCCTTCAGAGCTAAGGGCAGCCATGCTTATGCTATTTATAAGAGACTAGAAATCCCTAACCTCAGGGTTCTTCCCCTGTGACACAATTAAATGCAGGCATCTTCGGTTCCTTGTCTCATTTTCCTGTAGAAGTGGGGGCTCCAGAAACTGGCCTGAACATGTTGATTCTCTTACTACTGCTATCACCTGGAGTAATAAGCAGTCTTCTCTGACTTGGGTCTTGTGTCTTCTATTACCATACATGAAACTAGAATGCAATAACTGTGCACTTGGAAGTACAATGCAATTATAGAACTTCCCAAGTTCTTGACAGGTTAGGTGATGAACATGCGAGTTTGACAGAGACTTGGCTTTCTGAAGAAAAAACAGAAGTATAAAGGCCTTGTGGATGAATTAAGGAGATGTGAGGGAGGACTTTGGGAATGGTAGCTACTATGTGGAAAAATTCCATAGTCTAGTGGACAAAAAATGGTTCTCTAGTTTATTAATAATTAGATGAGGAAAAAATTGGGATGTGGCAGGCAGAGCACCAAGAGTTGCCCAAACTATGTCCTGGTTGTTGCTAACTCTTCTCTGGGAGGGAAATTTCCTTGCCAGTCTTCCCTGTTGGCTAATAAACCCAGATACAATTCAGGGATCTGCCAGCCAATTTAAATTTCCTGGAACTATGTGGATGGATTCAAGTGCTTAATTCCTCTACCAGTCTCGGAAAAAATTCTGTGTCCTCAGCAATAACAAGTGATCCTAAGATGTGTCCTAGATGCTCAGAAAGATCGTCTCCATTTCAGACAACAGTTACAAAAATGTGCTTCTACACTGGGCATAAAACAGGGAAACTGCTTGAAAACTACGGGCAGAAGCCAAGTGAATCACCAGGTTCTTGTCTGATTCACTTGTGAGATTACAAGGCAAGGCCCATACTCGTTAAGTAAAAATGGTAACAGCTGGGTATTGTTAAAGCCCCTGTATCTATCATTGCTATCTTAGGTCCATTCAGAAAGGTCCATAAATAACCTCAGAGAGTTCTGCAATGGGTCCTGCTATAAGGGAGCTTTGTCTCTATCTGTGAGATTTCTCTGAGACAGACAAACTCCTGTGGGAAACCATACATGAGGCATTGAATATTATTCATAAGCTCTTACTGCTCCAGATTGAGTTTTCTATAATAATAGAAGTGACTTATTTTGTAGACCGAGAAGGTGATCCAAATAAATCTAGATAAAATCTTGTAGTCAGGCTCACCACCATGGAAAACTTCACTAGGCTAAGCAGAGAACATAAGCACTGTTATCTTAGTGATGGGGAGCAGATGCTTTGGATTAAGGCAGGCTTTTCAAAGAACATCACCTTGTATGATAACAAGTTTGAGTAAGCCAGAAGGTGCAAATGCCATAACTCCATCAAAAAGCAATGTGGCCCTCATTGCTAAGTTAAGGGCTCTTACTGTCTAATAGAGAGCACTGGACAGGTCCAAATACTGAAAGTTTGCTTGAGCCATGATGTTTCTCAAAACAAAAAAGTAAATGCAAAGCCTTGTTTGGTGGCAGGATGCCACATTCCTCCTCTAGGACACCGTATTAGTCCGTTTTCACGCTGTGGATAAAGACGTACCCGAGACTGGGAACTTTACAAAATAAAGAGGTTTAATTGAACTTACAATTCTATGTGGCTGGGAAGCCTCACAATCATAGTGGAAGACAAAGAGGAGCAAGTCACATCTTACGTGGATAGCAGCTGACAAAGAGAGGGCTTGTGCAGAGAAACTACCATTTTTAACCATCAGATTTCATGAGACCAGCAAGAACAGCACAAGAAAGACCCGCCCTCATGATTCAATCATCTCCCACTGGGTCCCTCCCACAGCACGTGGGAATTATAGAAGCTACAAGATGAGATTTGGGTGGGGGGCACAGAGTCAAACAATATCAGACACCAGTCTCTCCTAAACCCTCTACCCCAAAATCAGCTGCTGTAAGAAAAGTAATGATTAAAGAAGGAACCTAACTCTCTATTAGCCTGGGGAGGGAATGAAGACCAGACACACCATTCAGAGTGAGATGGAGAGTATGAAAGGGGGCAGAAAATTAAACCTTTTTGGCTCTAAGGGATACGTGTGCCCAAAGCACAGTTTTCTCCAGACCAGGGGAAAATAGGTACCCAGATTCAGTTAATGCTCTTTGAGCCCAGTGGAGAAGAGAAGGTAACATGACTGTATTAGTTCTTTCTTGCATTGCTACAAAGAATTACCTGAGGCTGGGTAGTTTATGAAGTAAAGCAGTTTAATTAACTCACTGCTCTGCAGTCTGCATGGAAAGAATGGCTGGGGAGGCCTCAGGAAACTTACAATCATGGTGAAAGGTGAAGGAGAAGCAGGCATGTCCTACCTGGCTGGAGAAGGATGGAGAGAGCAAAGGGGAAGGTGCCACACTCTTTTAAACAACCAGCTGTCATGAGAACTCACTCACTATCATGAGAACAGCAAGAGGAAAATCTACCCACTAGATCCATTCACCTCCCACCAGGCCCCTCCTTCAACACTGCAGATTACAATTCAACATGAGATTTGGGTGGGTGCACAAATTCAAACCATATCAATGACTTTGTGGGCAGGATCCTTTGGATGAAGTAAACGTAATGTTTTTGTCTCTAAAAGGATAACTGGAATTGATGTCATGTGCATATACTTCCCCAGCACATCAATACCAGAGGGATTCTCTAGACCTGGAAAGCACAGAAGAAAGTGATACAAAACTCACTCCTGTAAATCCCACTTCTGTTTGCAATCAGTATTTGGTCATGATTTAGCATGAGTGCCTCTACCCTCTGAGATTTAAAGCTCTCACTACATACATGACTTCTTGCTGGTTGACAAGTTAGATTTTTTTCAGTCTCAACAGCCCTGACTGCAACGTTATCATACTACTATCTGCAAGGGCTACTAATAAACCCCAAGAAAATTCAGATTCCTGCCTTACAACCTCATTGTCTTGGGATGACGTGAATGGATTCAAACTACTTAACTGCCCTGGCAATCAAGAAAAAACTGCTGTCTTCTCAACCCCCACCACCAAAAAGGAGGCCTGGCCCCTTATTGAACTCAAGTTATTAGAAATATGTGCTTAAGTTTGACACTGGTATTGGTCTTTTATGTTGGATAATCCTTAAATCAGTTTATTTTTTGTGGGACACAAACCAACAGTCTGCATGGAAGCTATCCAGCAAACTATGACATAGTCCCTATTTTTGTGCCCTTTATGTATGAATGACCTTTTTAGATTTTGAGTTTCCATGACCAATGACTTTGCCAGTTGGGCCTTTGTCAAAGGGAGGCAACCTTAATGTAGAGGCCACCCTTGGGATTTTGGCATCATGGCCTCCATGACACCGCTGCCAGAATTATCATTATTAGCTTGCCACTGGGTTCTTGTGGAAATTTAATGCCTCTCTTTGATGTGGGTTAACTTGGACTTAAACACTAACAAGGTGGGAAGGACCCAATAAGACTTATTTTTCAAATGGAAATGTTATATTCAAGAATGCAGCTGGCTTGCCTTGGCCCCTATATCTTCATTTTACTTGAAGAGTAGTAATAATAACTTTGGAAGAACCTTTATATCCTACAATATTACCTTATAAGAAAGGTACTGGGCCCTTGAGGTCCTTGATTCACTGATATTCCTCTAAATGACTGGCCTGGTTCAATGATGGTTTGGCTAAGGTGGAAACTGATGAAATCCACTGGGCCTCTACATCTTCCCAACCTCAGCACCAGCTGTGTAGAACAGAAAATGTTGATATCACTCTGCTCAGTGGACAGAACTCACAGCTATCTTCATAGTTCTGGCCTGTGAGCACCTTGAGGAAACTCATTACAATTCAACTGAAGCTTGGGCTGTTGCCAATAGCCTAGTGTTTAGCCTGCCAACTTGGAAAACTACAGAGGAGCAGATTAATACTCCCCTCTTTGAGGCCATGAACTGCAGAAACCAATCACAGCTACTGATCAAACCATCTGGATTCTTCATGCAAATGCCCAAGTTAAGTGTCTGTTATCTGATGAAACCAAGTGAAGTTAAGCTGCTGTCTCACACAAAACACCATCCTTTTTGCCTCGGCATAGGATCACATCTTCTCTCATAGACTCCATTTCTGATGCTCAGATCACCACTTCATGCCAGACTCAAGACTGGCTAGAGTTGACCTGTAGTCTCACACAGAGGGAGGCCACATTATCTGGGGTACTGCCCCTGCCTGATCCTAAAGGACGGATTACTTCACACTTTAGACTCCTCTCATATGATCAGCAGTGTCTCACCAGAGTTGATAACGTCTGCATGTTATTGTGTTGCCAGTTAATCTGACCAGCTGACTCTAGTCACACCATTCATACCACTGTGGTCCTTGAAACCAATCTGTCATGTGTTTGGGTTAACCCTGTGACAATGGTGAGCATTTCATCACAAAACCCACTCAGCGGTGGACTTTCCACGCTCCCAACCATCTACAGGCATCTCTGCATCCTTACCAGCATTTACTGTTGCTGCTATTTTTCATTTAAGCCATTCTAATATGAAAGTAAGCATTATCTTATTGTGGTTTTAATTTGCATTTCCTTAATGGCTAATGATGTTGAGCATCTTTTCGTGTACTTATTTAGCATTTGTATGTTCTTATAAGTGAAATGTCTGTTCATAATGTTTAACCATTTTCTAAATAGATTTTTTCTTTTGAGTTTTGAGATCTTTATATATCCGAGAAACAAACACTTTGTTTGATATGTGTCATCATTGTAGTTTGTATATTCATCCTCTTCATGAGATCTTTTGAGAGGGAAGTTTTAATTTTCATGAGGTTTAATTTATGATTTTTTTTTCCTTTTGGGGGTTATAATTTTGGTGTCAGGTCTAGAACTCTTTGCTTAGCCCTAGATATTGAAGATTTTCACTTGTATTTTAACTAAATTTTATAGTGACATGTTCTGCAGATAAGTAATGATCCATTTCATGTTAACATTTAGGTTGAGTTTCATGTTTTGCCTATGTTTGTCCAATTAAGCGCTGTTTATTGATTTATTCATACATTGAATAACTTTTAAACTTTTGTCAGAATTCATTTGGCCACACTTGTGTGGGTTTACTTCCAGGTTCTCTGTGATTTTTATTTTACACGCACATTTAACATTATTACATATTCCCAGTGTAATCATCAGTTATGATTAATTTTATGTCTATCCTTGTCTCTAGTAATTTGCTATAAAGTAAACTTTGACCACAATTTGATTACCATCCCCCTTAAACTTACCTTGTGAATGCTCCTGTCTCTATTGGATACTTTCAGTCCTATACACTTTAATATGCCTTTATCCAAAGTAAATCACAACCTAGTCAATATTATTACAAATAAATGAAATAATACTGTTTGTATGATACATGGCTACTAATTATTTGGCATGATCCCCAGGAATTAAGGAAATAAGTGTATGTATATGTAAATCTCAAGTGATTAAAGAATCTTTATTTTCTCAGCAGCATCCCTGCATTGTTGACATATACCATCATATAAACTAGTTAAGGTGTCATATTCCCACACAGGAATTATTCTAGGCAAGTCCATGCTGAGAAAAAGGGGTTATTACATGGGGGATACTAGATGTTTTATTATGGTAACTCAGGATCACACAAAAGATCAGTCTATTCTTAGAAATTGAACAACTGAAATAGAAGTCACATAGGCTATAGCAAGGAAAACCAAAGTTAGGACACTCTTCCCATAGTAGTAATAAGTAATCCTAGGCCCAGGAGAAATAATAATAACTAATATTTATATAACCATTTAGAGCTTAGAAATCACTTTTAAAATTAACTTTTAAATCTTTCTCAAAATCTGAGCTTATTAACATTTTATATATTAGGATAGTTCATCTAAGAGAAATTGAGTGATCTGAAAAATCACATTAGATCATAACCTGAGCCCCAACCTAGAATGTGGATCTACTAAACGCCTAGTCTATGCTGATGCATGAGAGAGAAGAGAGAAGTCTCAGAGAGAAATTTCTGTCTTTGGCCTACCTGTCTCTCCCTGACCGAGTTTCTGCCTGATGAAGGTGGTCAAGAGTTGCCACTAGATTCGCGGGTGTTGTTACTCAAAAAATGTGAGCTAATATAAGTTGGCTTATCATTCTTATTATTACTAAATATGTATTTAACAAGGTAACATAAAAGTTGATTGAGGATTATTGATGAACGAATAAAAATGTTTTGGACTAAAGTCATGAAACTTCATATTGCATCTTACATTCTTACCCGATGGAGAAAGAACAGCTTCAAGTATTTGGAAATGAAAAATTACCTTCTTGATCAGGAATAATGGTGAAAGTGTACCTTCCACATGAAAATCTTAATTATTAAATAATTAAAAAAAAAAAAAAAGAACTTACAAATTTGAGAGAAGAACCATACATAGAAATTGCAATATTTGAGTTTTTTTATTAACTTGAACAAAGTAGTGAATTCCATGAAAACAGCATGCCTTCTAAAATTCATGTGATAGCCTGAAGAAAAGCATTTACCAGCTGAAGAAGTTTAAGACTGCCCTGAAGTCCTATTTATTTGATAAAGACATAGTTCTGTTTCCCAAAAAACATTCAATATTTTTTCACCATACCTTAGCAGAATTTTGCCCAGCAGTAATATTTTAATGTGTACAAATTCTATGAATGTGCAGAACATTTAAAAATCCATTGTGAGTATAGTATATTAACATATAAAACAATGATGTCTTTAATTTTAAATGTGTTTGCCCTTCAAAGTAGAATGTGAACATTTTCAAAGTTATAACAATTCAAATGTTAGCACCAGCCAGTGTTTTCCCATCTTAAAGCAATACTTTGGATGAGGATGTTTTACCACTATTAACAAAACATCTGTTGGAGCCTCAGCAATTAAGACAAATAGTTTCCTCTTTAATTGTTTGTATGTAAAATGAACACTGGGTTACTCAGAGAAGCCCAGGCCATGACTGATACACAGCAGAAAGAAGAAGAAGAAGCTGTGCTTGGACAATTGCACAGCTCTGCTATGAGCTGCCTTCCATAAGGCACTCTGTCATTGAAATTGAAGTAGAGGTCAAGACAAAACAGATCCAAGCAATTGCATGGGATTCCTATGTTAGACAATAAAGACAACAATTCTCTCTCCTAAAAACGGAAAATGAGCTGATATGGCACTTTCTCCTATTTCTCAGTAAACGCTGAGTAACCCCAGGTTGATGGATATACTAGGGATGACATAAACCCTTCTGAACTTAAATCCTATTTAAGGTGATCCTCTTTCAGACTTAACGATCCAAAAATGTATTTCACACTTTCTGCAGTCAGAATCACCCTTTGATTACATTTTATCAATGATGTCATTCAATTATCTCAAATGATTGAAACCTTTTTTTCTAAAAATGTAAGATATAGTGGCTTTAAAATATAATGGCTACTAAAATGCCTCATTTAAATATTTCTCTAAGATCTGCTCTATTAGTGCAATGAAAACCAGGACTTTACTCTGCAATCTCATGAGAGAGAAGAGAGCTAGATTTTCAGAATATCCACACCAAATTGTTGAAAGTCTTCGGAAGTTGCAATGCAGATAGAAGCTGGCAGTTTAAAATCTTCTGACCTCTTTGTGACTTTCCTGAAGTGAGCTCCTTCAATGAGACCAATGACAAGAGAAATGGTCCATGCTGGATTGATATTAAGGCTCACCTCTTTTCAATTCTTTTTTCAGTAGTCTCAGAGGAGGAAAAAGATCAGACATGCTCCCTTAATTTTGTTTCCTGACAATTAACTGCCAGAATAACACCAAATAATTACAACCATAACACTGCAGAGAAAGTTAGAATAGTAGTAAATGTTGCTAAGCTGTGAACTTTGACAAACAAGCCCCTATAAATGGTGCAAGGCTGACTGGTATGCACTTGCTAACATGCTCTAGACTAACACTCAGCAGATCTGGGGAAGACAGCTCGTCATGCTGAAGGAAAAGCCTGATGTGTGATGTGTGACATTGTGTTTTGGGAGTAAAGGACAGCAGAAATTATACACAGAAATAATTCATTCAGAAGGAAACCAGTAGAACCTTAAGTTAAATATCTATGGATGTTCCTGTGTATCTATTTCTCTATTTATTTTATTTTATTTTAAGAAGAGAGAGAGAGAGAAAAAAAGAATAGTTTTCCTGTGTTTTTCTCCCTAAGGATACACAACAGAAAAGCTCAGGATGGCTCTGAGTTCTGGCATGGCCAAGTAAGCAGAAAATGAAAGACTGTGTTTTACCAAACTGATAGCTGAGTATCTCTATGTCCCCAGGGGCTCTAAGACTCCCTCAAACGTTGTCAGTCAAAGAACCCCACCCCACCCACACCAGTGCATGCACTCTGGATTCTCTATTAGTGAAAATCTAAATTTGTTAAGTATGTTGACTTCGCTCTTGCTCATTCCTTTGTAATTATCCTCTTTTTTTTCTTCAGTGTATGTTCCTCCTTTCACCCATAATTTTCCCATTTCCGTTAAACTGACCTTGCTTCAAGTAACACTGTAAGTCTTGAACTCTGCAGGCTGCAAGTAATCTATAACCAAGGCCTTTCTTAGATTTGCCAATTTTCACTTACATTTCATTTTATAAGGCCATGAATAAAGCAATTAATTGACAAAATTTGAATTAAGCTTTTAATGATTACTTCCTCCAGGAATTGTAATTTAATTACCTCCTCCATTTCCTCAAGTAGCTATACTACTTTAACCCCGAGTAGTGAAAAATATGGAACTCTCCAGGGTGATAATAGAGAAGCCCTGGAAAAGAACTATTTTCTTAAAGATCTTTGTGTTTTCAAGAAATAGCGAGATGATTCCATTAAAAAATCTTTTCTATCAAGAGGCACTTTTTTTGTGTTTAATTTACCTTCTAATACAGGTGGGATCTTTCTAAATCTCAAAACTTTAAAAGCATAGGATTTAGTAGTTTGATGACAGTTTGCGACCAGCTATTCAGCAAAATATTCCCAAGCACCCTAGGCTTCTAATAATTAGGTAGCTGAAAATAAAAGGAATGGTTTTGTATTAAAAAAAAAAGTGCCCTCCCCCGATTGGGAGAAAACAGTGTCTGAAACTCAGATGGCAAATATAATACATATAATATGTACACGTGTACTTCCCCTTGATCTGATTATTGAAAAGAAAAAAAAAAAAAACAGTAATATAAAACTAATCATTGAGGCCCCTGCCCTGTCATTTTAAAAAAATCACATTAAAAAGTATCAGAATCAGTAATTCAATAACCCATCATAAATTAATTGAATAATTCAAAAATCAGGTAACTAGAGAGAGAAAAAAATTTAAAAAAAAATAAAACTGGAATTTACCCTGGTATTAGAAGAAGCAATCGTCAGCAATATTATTTTACTATACATAATGTGCCAAGGAAAATTTATCTATAGACCCAAGGGGGTGGTACATACTCCTAGGATCTTTTAAATGATGAGCTGTAGACAGGAAAGAAAGGTAATGGTTGTGGAGACGTGTTGTAAATAATGACTTGGACATGGATATCCATATGCTCTAGAATGTAACCTAGTTTGAAAGACAATAGTATGCTAAATTCAGTCGTTTTGTTTGTCTTGACGGAGCATTTAATTATTGATAGTAATACACTCTTGTGTATTCTGTAAAAATATGTAAGCTTAAGAGTACAATCTTGGGCAATTCCAGTCTATGTAGTGTCATTAAATGTCAAGGTGCCTCTGCAAACACAATGTAAACTCAGTCTCATTTACCTAAATCCCACAACATGCTTCTTAATAAAAATGTCCCCAACAGTTATTTTAAAAGGAGTCAACTGATAATAAACACATTGGTTACGAAAAAAGTTAGCCAGATAAGCTAACTTTGGTTTATATTGGATGTGATATGAATTAATGTGGGAATGACTCCTCAGATACATTGCAAAATTTGTGCCGCAAGAAATTTGGGACTAAAACAAATAAACAAACAAAATAAACTGTTAAATAATAGTAAGGCTGTCATTTTTTCTGATGTTCTTCTAATCCCATAGTATGTTTGAGTTCTGAGAAACTGCCGAGTATGCAAACAATTGCGACCTCATGGTGGAAGTCTGGCATGGAGTCACAAAGAAACACTAGAAATGCCAGTCCAATCCTGTGAATAATTTAAAAAGCAACTTATTTATTTATTGTTCAGTAAAGTTCACGGCAAAAATGAAAAATTTTCACCCATGCAGAAAGCACTTCTTGAAATTTGCATTTTCCATTCTGTATATAATATATGCATGTGTATTTTCTTTGAACATATGTCTATGATCTATGTCTCTATATAAATGTATCTATATTATACAAATATCTGCATATAAATACACTCACACATGCGCGCGCGCGCACACACACACACACACACACACACCCCTCAGCAGCTATCTTAGGCCAGACATGCTCATCTAACCTGATCAGTACCACTTCTCTCTCCTCTTTCATCCCTGAACAGGCTTTATATTCAGTAGATTAATTTCAACTATCATGTTTCTTTAGTTGTTTTCCTAATTCACTCATTAACAGCAACCTTTTCTCCTTTGCAGATTGAGAGTTAGATGAAGACAAAACTTAATTTGTATTCTTTTATCCATTATATACTATCCCTTAACTGAATATTTGTAACTCTCTCCAATATATGTATATATTCCATTCTCTTATCAATTACAGTCCCAGCAAATCCTCTACTTCTTTTTTACCACACTAGATTGATTTCCTCTTGCTTCCTACATTGATAGGGGGCAGCTCAAGACTACTGCTCCTGATGAGTGATCAACTTTAGGATAAGATTCAGTCTTCCTCAACCCTCTTGCTTCTCTTATAGGAATTGGGATAAACAGCACTCATAGTAAGATCTAGCTTCTCTATTTTTGCTATTGCCCATCGAGAAGGCTCAAGAGGAAGGAGTGCTTCCTGTTCACTTGATGTATGACCATGCTTCCACAGGGTCTTATTTTTCCCAGAGATAAGGCAAGATAAAGTTCCAAGCACTGCAGATAAGACTCCCCACTTTTATTCTTCAGGCCTCGAAGAGTCCATTTTCAGGATCTACAGCATTTCCTAGACCCTCTGTATTGGACCCATCCTCCTATATTCCTGACATTGAGAGCCTTGAAACCACTGACTGTCTTGAGTTTACCAGGAGTTCCTTCTTCCCCATCCTCTGTGAATATGGCTGACCAAAAGAAGGTTTGAACTCCTTAAATAAATACAGCTCATATTCTACTCCCTCCTTTGTCTCATCATAACTCATGAAACCCATCTGCCCTACCTTCTGATAACATATTCATGGACCATCAGCAACTAAATTTCCTATATTATAAACTTTAAGCATTTACTTTACCTTATTGCACTAATCCAAACTAGAATCTCTCTTGAGAACCCCACTTCCCTTGTAGTCTCAAGCTGTAGTTACTTTTCCTTCACTGGTGTGGCCTTTGGATAGTTATCTTCCTTAGTCCTCACTTCCACTTCCTATTTTCTCTTCCTTATCCCTAAAACTTGCACTTGAAAATTTTCATGTCATCACACTGTTCACACTGTATCACCCACTGTCCATTTTCAATGTCGTATCCATCAAAATCCAAATTACTTCCCCATCATTTATATGTGATTTTGGCTCCTTTTCATTGTAACTTTCTCCCAAACCATTGATTTCTTAAATCTTAGTAATTTCAAATACCTGTAGGTTGATTGTTCCAACTGTCTTAACCCCAAATCCTTCGTGACTTTGCCCTTTACCTCTGCAATCACTCCTATAGGCATATTCTAGACCAAATGATTCTTAATGTAAAGAAATGTTGCCTCTCCACGAAATATGTGCCCACATCTGGAGATATTTTTGTTGTCATAACTGGGGAGGGAGGAGGATTACTACTAACATCTAGTGAGAAGACCCAGATACTGGGAAATATCATTCATTGCACAAGATAGCCCCCCCACACGGAGACCCATAGACACACACAAAGAATTATGCATTCCACAATGTACCTAGTTCTAGGCTTGAGAAACGCTGCTCTAGAACTTATCATTACCAGTGAATATAAGCTCTCTATAAAGTCAATTTTAAGCATACTAAACTCTGACCATCCCCTCCTCACTTTCCTGCTTATTTCCTTATATACTCCAAATTTAATAATTTTCTTTTCACCCAGACCTATAATTTATAGAGCCAATTTGTTTTGCCTTTGTATTTCACATGCATGTCTATTTTGCATTTTATGCAGAATCAATGTATTCACAAACATTAAATTCAGTCCCTTGAATATGAGGGGTCTTCAAAAAGTTTATGAAAAAAATGCATGTTCTGAAAGAAAACTGTACATGTTTTCAGAAATGTTTACACCATAATAAACTTGTACTGACTTATTTTAACACATCTGAATGAGATCTAGATTGAGGCGCTAAAAAGAATAAGACATCAGCTAGAAAAAAGCCCTATCAGAGCAACACAAACTTTGCAAACACTGAAGCAAGAACAAACAAAAATGTATGGTTTAGCTGGGTGGCTAGAACAGTGACATATTAGATGCTTTACAAAAACTTGATGTGGAAAATGGCCCTAAGAAATCAGCAGTTTACAAACGGATAACTCATTTTAAGAAGGGATGAGACCATGCTGAAGATGAAGTCCACAGTGGCAGACCAACCCCATCTATTTGCGAGGAAAAAAATTCATCTTGTTTATGCCCTAATTGAAGAGGACCAAAGTCACTAGCAGAAACACTAGGCAACACCGTAGACATCTCAACTGGATCAACTTACACAATTCTAACTGAAAGATTAAAGTTGAGCAAACTTTCCAAGTGATGGATGCCAAAGCCATTGTTCCCAGATGAGCTACAAACACAGCAGGGCTTTCAATGGAAATTTTTAACAAGTGGGATCAAGATCCTGAAGAATTTCTTTGAAGAATTGTAACATGAGATGCAACATGGTTTTACCAGTATAATCCTGACAGCACGCAGTCAATCCAATAGCTACCAAGAGGGGGAAGTGGCCTAGTCAAAGCAAAATGGACCATTAAGAGCAAAGGTCATAGCAACACTTTCTTGAGGGCCAAAGAAAAATAACATTTGCTTATTATGAGAGTGTCTTGAGAAAGTTTGCTGAAGCTTTAGCAGAAAAACACCCAGGAAAGTTGCATCAGAGAGTTCTTCTCCAACATGACAATGCTTGTGCCCATTCCTCTCATCAAACAAGGGCAATTTTGTGAGATTTTCAATGGGAAATCATTAGGCATCCATTCTACAGTCCTGATTTGCCTCTGCTTGACTTCTTTTGTTTCCTTATCTTTAAAATTCCCTTTAAAGGGCATCTAGTTTTCTTCAGTTAATCATGTTAAAAAGGCTGTGATGACATGATTAAATTTCCGGAACCCTCAGTTCTTTAGGGATAGACCAAATGGCTGGTATCATTGCTTACAAAAGTATCTTGAGCTTGACGGAGCTTATGTTGAGAAATAAAGTGTATACGTTTTACTCTTTTAATTTTATTTTCCCATGACCTTTTCGAAGTCCCCTCATAGATGCCTATCTCCCTTACTTCTTCCTCAGTGGCTTTATTAAACGGCTATAAAAGGCAATTCCATAACCGCAGCATTTTTTACCTTTGCTGTTTTTATACACTAGCACCTGTGCAGCTGCACATGGCTAGAGAAAAATGCAAATCCATTTTGACTGTTCTCATGTAAAATCATGAGGCTGAATTTTAATGATGATCAAGAATTAGACCATGTGTCCTAGTCTATTCATTCTCCCACTCTTCTGGATAAGCCTGTTAGGCTTTTTTCACTCCTTTAATACCTACCCGCTCTTAGTCTTATATTTATGATGGAGTATTTGCTACTTTTTTTAGAAATGAGATAATCAGAACAGAACTTCTACAAACTCCTACCACATGCCCACTAGCAGTCGTATTCATATGCTCTGCTTCGCCTTCACTCCTGTTATTATGAATGAAGCACCCATCTTCCTAAGGTCAAATATCTATTCATGAACTAGATGCTTTTTCTTGCTAACTCAGTAATCAACCAGTAATTTACCACACTCTGTCCTACATCCTGACATTTATGTTCTCTATTTATCATTCTCATATGCATGTATAAAATTTGTCATCTCTCATAAAAAAATAACTCTTTCAGCTTTTCCTCTCTTTCCAGACATTTTCTCATTTTTCTCTATCGCTCGTTAGTAAAACTCCCTTAAAGAACTACGTGAACCATATCCAGAGCTTCTCTGCTTATTCTATTTGTTTGTTTGTTTTCGTTTTTGAGACATAGCCTCACTCTGTCGCCCAGGCTGGAGTGCAATGGCGTGATCTCAGCTCACTGCAATCTCAGCCTCCTGTATTTTTAGTAGAGATGGGGTTTCACCATGCTGGCCAGACTGGTCTTGAACTCCTGACCTCAAGAGATCCACCCACCTCAGCCTACCAAAGTGCTGGGATTACAAGCATGAGCCACTGCACTCGGCCTCTGCTTATTCTTTCACTTTTATTTTCTTTTCATAGTTTTCTCCCACTACTCTACTAACATTGTTATTGACACATCACCACTATGCATTATATTTGTTAATTTAATGGCCAATATCAGTTCTCATTTTACATATAAGCAACATTTGACACAATTGATCATTCCCTCCTTCTGAAAACACGGCATTTGCTTTACTTCCTGGACAGAAAACTTCGTTTTCTCCTACTTCCCTGGTCTACAATTTCTCAATATCTCTTTTAGGTTACACTTTTGCTATATAAACCCTTAATAAAATACACTAAGGCTTAGTCATTAGTGCTCCTCCTCTCTATCATTAGTCACCTCCTTATATTTTATTTTACTTTATCTTCTGGGATACATGTGTAGAACCCACAGATTTGTTACATTGGTATACACGTGCCATGGTGGTTTGCTGCACCTATCAACCCATCGTCTAGGTTATAAGCCCTGCATGCATTAGCTATTTGTCCTAATGCTCTCCCTCCCCTTGCCCCCCACCCCCAACAGGCCCCGGTGTGTGATGTTCTCCTTCCTGTGTCCATGTGATCTCATAGTTCAACTCCCACTTATGAGTGAGAACATGTGGTGTTTTGTTGTCTGTTCCTATGTTGGTTTGCTGAGAATGATGGTTTCCAGCTTCATCCATGTCCCTGCAAAGGACATGAACTCATTCTTTTTTATCTCTGCATAGTATTCCATGGTGTATATGTGCCACATTTCTTTATCCAGTCTATCACTGATGGACATTTGGGTTGGTTCTAAGTCTTTTGCTATTGCAAATAGTGCTGCAGTAAACATACGTGTGCATGAGTCTTTATAGTAGAATGATTTATAATCCTTTGGGTATATAATCAGTAATGGGATTTCTTGGTCAAATGGTATTTCTGATTCTAGATCCTTGAGGAGCCACCCACACTGTCTTCCAGAATAGTTGAACTAATTTACACTCCCACCAACAGTGTAAAAGCGTTTCTATTTCTCCACAACCTAACCAGCATGTTGTTTCTTGACTTTGTAATGATCGGCATTCTAACTGGTATGAGATCTTATCAAAAAAACTACTTAAAATTTCATATGGACTGAAAAAAGAGCCCGTATAGAGAAGATAATCCTAAGCAAAAAGAACAAACCTGGAGAGATCATGCTACCTGACTTCAAACTGTACTACAAGCCTACAGTAATCAAAACAGCATGGTACTGGTACCAAACAGTTATAGAAACCAATGGCACAGAACAGAGGCCTCAGAAATAACACCACATATCTACAACCATCTGATCTTCCACAAACCTGACAAAAACAAGCAATGGAGAAAGGATTCCCTATTTAATAAATGGTGCTGGGAAAACTGGCTAGCTGTATGCGGAAAACAGAAACTGGACCCCTTCCTTACACTTTATACAAAAATTAACTCAAAAAGGATTAAAGACAGCCAGGCGCAGTGGCTTATTGCCTGTAATCCCAGCACTTTGGGAGGCCGAGGAGGGTGGATCACGAGGTCAGGAGTTCGAGACCAGTCTGGCCAACATAGTGAAATCCCGTCTCTACTAAAAATACACAAAAAATTAGCTGGGCATAGTGGTGTGCGCCTGTAATCCCAGCTACTCAGGAGGCTGAGGCAGGAGAATCGTGTGAACCCAGGAGGTGGAGGTTGCAGTGAGCTGAGATCGCACCACTGCGATCTGCCTGGGCGACAGAATGAGACTGTCTGAAAAAAAAAAAAAAAAGATGGATTAAAGACTTAAACATAAAACCTAAAACCATAAAATCCCTAGAAGAAAACCTAGGCAATACCATTCAGGACATAGCATGGGGAAAGACTCCATGACTAAAACACCAAAAGCAATTGCAACAAAAGCCAAAATTGACAAATGGGATCTATTTAAACTAAAGAGCTTCTGCACAGCAAAAGAAACTGTCATCAGAGTGAACAAGCAACCTACAGAATGTAAGAAAAGTTTTGCAATCTATCCATCTGACAAAGGTCTTATATCTAGAATTTATAAGGAACTTAAACAAATTTACATGAAAAAAACAGACAACCCCATCAAAAAGTGGGTGAAGGATATGAACAGACACTTCTCAAAAGAAGACATTTATGTGGCCAACAAACGTGAAAAAATGCTCATCATCACTGGTCATTAATCATCCCTTTTATGACAACCTTATTTTCCCTCTTCATCTGCTTACCCAGGGTATGTTTTCCAT
>NW_016804163.1:6185390-6222530 GCF_001698545.2 Rhinopithecus bieti
AAGGAACTTAAACACATTTATAAGAAAAAAACAACCCCATCAAAAGTGGGTGAAGATTATGAACAAACACTTCTCAAAAGAAGACATTTATGTGGCCAACAAACGTGAAAAAATGCTCATCATCACTGGTCATTAATCATCCCTTTTATGACAACCTTATTTTCCCTCTTCATCTGCTTACCCAGGGTATGTTTTCCATCTTACTCCACTCTTCAAAGACACATCTACCTTTTAGCTAAGTTGAGGCTGTATGACTTTGTCAAACCAACGGATTAGAGCAAATGTGATTTAAAATATTTCCAGGTCTATTTTTAAAAAATATTTTACAAGATGCGACTGCCCTTTCTTTCTCTGTTGTTCCAGAGTTAGAGACCACATTTTCTAAGATGGTATCATTCTGAGATAGAGAAGCGTAGTTTTGTGGACTAGTTTGTGGATTGTGATTCAAATAAGATATAGGGTTTTAATATATTAAGCCTGTAGCAGAACTTACAGCTATTTGTTGGGGTGAGCTAAAACAATAATTTCAAAGAGTGTTTGATGGCAAGTCCCATAGCATCAACTAAGTGCCTAAGGGATCTGATATGTTTCAATATAGTAAGAAAATGACTTTGAACTAGTTAAAGTGTTTATTTTCTCCATCTGTCCCAAAAGAGTTCTAATGCATCAAGAAATTGGTATTTTTGCACATTTCAGTTAAAGACTAATGTCTAGACTACAATTTTATGTTTTTTCAGTATCTTCCATTTCATAAACTCACATAACATATATTTTAATTATCTATAGTTTTTTATCAAGATTGTTTGAAAAAATATAATTTTATCTTCTGTTTTCCTGTATTTTTGCTGAATTAGTCTAAAAACACTCATATATTATACTCAAACCACCTAAAATTCTTGGTACCATGGCTTATTGCTAGATGATCACAGTAACAATATGTTCTTGACTCAGGATTTATCTGCTAAATTTAATTTTAGTTGCACTTGATCATTTGACTATAGGTCCAAACTTGGAGGTAAGAACCCACAAAATAAATGTTAAATGAAATGCTTACACCTATACAGATGGTGTGAAGAGAGAGTAGGGGCAAAAAAGGGCACAGAGGGTCAGGAGAGCTCTACCCATTTGATTATCATGAAATTCCATTCTGTTGTCATTCTTTTAAAGATTTCATGAAAGACTTAAGTCTCTCTCTTCAATTAGATGAGTAGTAAGACTAACGAATCTTTGATTACAACTTTGTACCTAGATTAGCCCTCACTATGTCTAAGATGTGTGTATTGTTTCACTCCCCAAAATCGTTCCGAAACTTTCCTTCATATTTTCAAAAATTCATTCAGAAAGAGGTTCTCTTTCCTCCTCCTTTCCCTCCTGTGCTAATATATTTTATGAATAAAAAGGTTGTTTACTTTGCTGTCTTCAATATTGTTCTTATTTACTTATCACCAAATTATGGATTTAAAGGGAAAATTCAAGATTGATCCAACAAAAAATACATATTTCCCTTGGAAGGCTAAAGAAAACAGGGCATTAAGAATCAGTTAGAAAGTATGGAGATTTTAAAATGTAAAATATTCTAAGACAAAACCACATCTTTTAGATTATTTCAAAACAAATTTCTAAGCAAAATATTCATAGGATATTGTCATTTACCTCATCAGTCATCTCAATTTAGAGCACTTATCCATATTTTAAAGATCATTTGACACTGTATATCTTTATTAAACTTTATTTATGAAATTTATTTTGATCATAGTAATACAGGTACAAGATAAAAATGTTAAATAATCTTCAGCCTTAAAATAAACCTTGCCCTACCTCTTTCTGTCCTCGATTACTACTTCTTGGAAATAATTATTTTTGTTGTTAATTTCTTCTGATATTTGCCATTATAAATAGTATGCCTAGTTAGTTGTATGTTATTAAAATACCATTTATTGAATTTCTCCTATGGAACATGATGACTTAGCTTACCTACAATACAAAAACAAACACATATACACACACCCACATGCACATACAAATATGTGCAAAAAATATCTGATATTGTTTGGCTGTGTTCCCACCCACATCTCATCTCGAAGTCCCATGTGCTGTAGGAGGAACCCAGTGGGAGGTAGTTGAATCATGAGGGCAGGTGCTTCCTGTGGCATTCTTATAATGGTGAATAAGTCTCACAAAATTTGATGGCTTTATAGGACAGTTTCCCTGCAGAAACTCTCTCTCTCTCTTTGCCTGCCGCCACCCACATAAGATGTGACTTGCTCCTCCTTGCCTTCCACCATGATTGTGAGGCTTCCCCAGCCACATGGAATTGTGAGTTCTCTATTAAACCTCTTTTGTAAATTACCCCATCTCAGGTATGTCTTTATCAGCGTTATGAAAATGGACTAATACAGTAAATTGTTACCAGTAGAGTGGGGAATTGATGAAAAGATACCCGAAAATGTGAAAGTGACTTTGGAACTTGGCAGAGGTTGGAACAGTTTGGAGGGCTCAGAAGACAGGAAAATGCGAGAGAGTTTGGAACTTCCTGGAGACTTACGGAAAGGGTTTGACAAAAATGCTAATAGTGATGTGAACAATAAGGTCCAGGCTGAGGTGGTCTCAGATGGAGATGAGGAAACTGTTGGGAACTTGAGCAAAGGTGACCCTTGTTATGTTTTTCTTAGAGAGACGGGTGGCATTTTGCCCCTGCCCTAGAGATTTGTAAAACTTTGAACTTGTGGGAGATGATTTAGGGTATCTGGTGGAAGAAATTTCTAAGCAGCAAAAGATTCAATATGTGACTTGGGTGCTGTTAAAGGCATTCAGTTTTACAAAGGAAGCAGAGCATAAAAGTTTGGAAAATTTGAAGCCTGACAATGTGATAGAAAAGAAAATCCCATTTTCTGAGGAGAACTTCAACCCGGCTGCATAAATTTGCATAAATAATAAGGAGCCAAATGTTAATCCCCTAGACAATGGGGAAAATGTCTCCAGGGCATGTCAGAGGTCTTCACGGCAGCCCCTCCATCACAGGCCCATAGGCCTAGGAGGAAAACATGATCTCATGGGTTGGGCCCAGAGTCCCCATGCTATGTGCAGCCTAGGGACTTGGTACCCTGTGTCTCAGTTGTTCCACCATGGCTGAAAGGGGAAAACATAGAGCTGGGCCATGGTTTCAGAGGGTGCAAGCCCCAAGCCTTGGCAGCTTCCATGTGGTGGTAAGCCTGCGAGTCCACAGTAGTCAATAATTGAGTTTTGGGAACCTCTGCCTTGATTTCAGAGGATGTATGGAAACACCTGGATGCCCAGGCAGAGGTGTGCTGCAGGGGTGGGGCCCTCATGGAGAACTTAGGCTAGGGCAGTGCAAAAGGGAATTGTAGAATTGGAGCCCCACACAGAGTCCCTACTGGAGCACTGCCTAGCGGAGGTATAAGAAGAGGACCGCCATCTTCCAGTCAGGAGGGGGGGCTATGCTCTGCAAAGCCACAGGGGTGGAGCTGCCCAAGACCATGGGAACCCACCTCTTGCATCAGCATTACCTGGATGTGAGACATAGAGTCAAAAGTCATCATTTTGGAACTTGAGATTTGACTGCCCTCCTGGATTCTGGACTTGCATGGGGCCTATAGTCCCTTTGTTTTGGCCAATGTCTCCCATTTGGAATGGGTGTATGTACCAAATGCCTGTACCCCCATTGTATCTAGGAAGTAACTAACTTGCTTTTGATTTTATAAGCTCATAGGTGAAAGGGATTTGCCTTGTCTTGGACTGTGGACTTTTCAGTTAATGCTAAAATGAGTTAACACTTTGGGGGACTGTTGGGAAGGCATGATTAGTTTTAAAATATGAGGACATGAGATTTGGGAAGGATTAGGGCAGAATGATATGGTTTGGCTGTGTCCCCACCAAAATCTCATCTTGAATTCTCACCTGTTGTGGTAGGGACCAGTGGGAGGTAATTGAATCATGGGGGCAGGTCTTTCTCATGCTGTTCTCATGACAGTGTGTAAGTCTCAAAAAATCTGATGGCTTTATAAGGTAGAGTTTCCCAGAACAAACTCTCTCTCTCTCTCTCTACTTGCCACCATTCACATAAGATGTGACTTGCTCCTCCTTGCCTTCCACCATGATTGTGGGGCTTCCATGTGGAATTGTGAATTATCCATTAGACCTCTTTTATTTGTAAATTGCCCAGTCTTGGATATATGTTTATCAGCAGCATGAAAATGGACTAAAACAATATTCTTCCAGTTTTCCATAATGGTTGTGTTATAATTTTATACTATTTTGACAATGTAAACATATTTTAAATTTGTGACATATAGAAATCTGGATTTTTATTTCTCTTCATATAACCTTTTTTTTCTACCTAGTGTTAACAGTTGACTCTTTTCTTGGTTTGTCCATATGTCTATGTACTTACCATTAAATGGTTCCCAATTCATTGATGCAAATACAGTCAATACATTAAAAATCCCTCATAATTATTAATTTTGTCTAGTTTCAGTGATATTCTTTGAAGAGCTCACCATCTTCATGCTCCTATCTGACCTCCTGGCTCTGTCAAGTCAGCAGCATAGCTGTTATCCCAGGATTGCACTAGTCCATCATCTTATACATTTATTTCATCTTGAGCATTGGATTTTTGTTTTGTTTTGTTTCTTTCTTCTCCCTTGTTTCATTTTTTTTCTCAATTACTCTCTTCTTTTTGTGTATCACTTCCTCACTGTCATTCTTAGAAAGAGCTTAACAAGGTAGTCTTTTAGATGTTGATTATTTAAAAATGTATTTAGTTTATTCTCATGATGGATTGATACTTGGAGTGGGCATGGGATTCCAGGATGGAAACTGTGCTGTTGAGTAGTAAATCACCACTCTGATTTATTGTAATAGTTAGTTTCCCCCATCTTGAATCTTGTAGTCTCTTCTCTGTTTTCTTCTAAAATTATTGCGATTTATCCATAATATGATCTATTTCAGTCTACAAGCCTGTAAAAAGAGGGTATATTCTGCATTTGTTGGGTGGAGCATTTTATAAAATAAATTAAGTCAACTAATTGACAATATTTTCAAGGAATGACCATTTTAATGCATTTTTTACACAACAGTTTGAGTTCTTAACTGTAGCCTTCTATGAGGGAGCATCACCAATTCTCTGGGCATTGAACAATTCTAGTTCTTAGAAGAATTCTTAATCAATTACATGTAGGAAACCTGAATATGTCTTTATTATCTCTGACAATAGAACTTGCATAGAAAGCAGTTCCAATATCACAAAATAGATGAAATCCTTATGCTATAATACATTAATATTTACTGTAGTTCACAAGTGTAACATATTGAAACTCCACAAAAAACAAATAGTGTAGTATACAGGGTTTTTTCTAAAATGACTATACTGAACTAAAATAATTTTTAAAAGGTGTTTTACAAGGCTAAATCAAAACAACTTAGCTATCATTTTGTTCATAGTCATTCATCATTTTATAGGATTATGAAATATTTTATAAAAGAAATACTTTCCTGAACTCAAAATATTGTATGTCCATAGTTTTCTTTTAAAAATAAAAAATAAAAAAACAGCTTTATCAAATAATGATTTAAATGTCATTAGGTTTTCCCATTTTTTATGTGTAGTCTAATGAGTTTTAGTAACATATAGAGTCTTGCATCCACCACTGGAATCAAGTCGTAGAGCGTGTCCCTCACTGCGAATAGTTTCCATATGAAACTTTGTAGTCAATTCCTGCCCACTTCCAGAATAAGCATTATGAAATTTGTCCTGCAGCTAAAATGACCATCTGATATAAGCTGTTCTGTACTGAATGTTTGTGTACCTCAAAAATTTATGTGGAATAGGGACTCTTTTCCTCATTGCTTATTTTTGTGGACTTTGTCAATAACCAATTGATCATAGATATGCAGATTTATACCTGGGTTTTCCATTATGTTCCATGGATATATATATCTGTTTTGTACCAGAACCATGCAGTTTTTCTCACTGTTGCATTACAGTATAATTTGAAGTCCAGTAATATGATACCTCAGGGTTTGTTGTTTTTACCTAGGACTGCTTTGACTTTTCAGGTCCCTCCCACCTTTTTGTTGTTGTTATTGTTGTTGTTGTTGTTCCATATGAATTTGAAAACTGATGATGGTAATTTGATAAGAATAACGTTGAATCTGTAGATTGCTTTGAGCAGCATGGACATTTTAGTGATAGGGATTCTTCCAATCCATGAGCATGGAATACTTTTTTTTTTTCATTTGTTTGTATCATCTGTAATTTCTTTCAACAGTGTTTTGTAGTTCTTTTTGCAGACGTCTTTCACCTCCATGGTAACATATTCCTAGGAATTTTATTTTTTGTGGCTATAATAAATGAGATTGTATTCTTGATTTGGCTCTGAGCTTGAATGATATTGGTGTATAAAAATGCTACTGATTTTTGTTCATTGATTTTGTATCCTGAAATTTTATTGAAGTTGTTTATCAGATCTAGAAGCCTTTTGGCAATCTTTAGGGTTTTCTAGGTATAGATTCATATAGTAAGCAAAGAGGGATAATTTTACTTCCTCTTTTCCTATTCGGATGCCTTGCATTTCTTTCACTTGCCCGAATGCTTTGGATATGTTGGGGAGAATGAAACTGGATCCCTATCAATCACCATATACAAAAATCAACTCAAGATGTATTAAAGATTTAAATGTAAGATCTCAAACTACAAAAAATCCTCAAAGAAAATCTAAGAGATATACCTAACGTAAATGACAAGTTAATGGGTGGAGTACACAAACATGGCACATGTATATATACGTAACAAACCTGCACATTGTGCACATGTACCCTAGAACTTAAAGTATAATTAAAAAAAAAAGAAAATCTAAGAAAAACGTTTCTGGACATCAGCTATAGCAATGAAATTATGATGAAGTCCTTAAAAGCAATTGTGACCAAAGCTGAAATTGACAAGCAGGACCTAATTAAACTAAAGAGCTTGTTCACAGCAAGATAAACTATCAACAGAGTAGAAGGACAACCTACAGAATGGGAGAAACATTTTGCAAACTACGCATTTCACAAATAATTAATATCTAGAATCTATAAGGAACTTAACAAGCAAAAAACAAATAACTGCATTAAACAGTAGTCAAACGACATGAACATAAACTTCTCAAAAGAAGACATGCGGCCGGCGGTGGCTCAAGCCTGTAATCCCAGCACTTTGGGAGGCCGAGACGGGCGGATCATGAGGTCAGGAGATCGAGACCATCCTGGCTAACATGGTGAAACCCCGTCTCTACTAAAAAATACAAAAAACTAGCCGGGTGAGGTGGCAGGCACCTGTGGTCCCAGCTACTCGGGAGGCTGAGGCAGGAGAATGGCGTAAACCTGGGAGGTGGAGCTTGCAGTGAGCTGAGATCCGGCCACTGCACTCCAGCCTGGGTGACACAGCGAGACTCCGTCTCAAAAAAAAAAAAAAAAAAGAAGACATGCAAGTGACCAATAAATATATGAAAAAATGCTCAATATCATTAATCATCAGATAAATGCATTCAAAACCATAATAAGATACCATCTCACACCACTCAGAATGGCTATTAATAAAAAGTCAAATAAGAGTAGATGCTGTCCAGACTTCAGAGAAAAGGGAACATTTATACACTGTTGGTGGAAATTTAAATTAATTCATCCATTGTGTAAACCAGTTTGGAGATTTCTCAAAGAACTAAAAATAGAACTACCATCCAACTAGCAGTATATACCCAATATATTTAGTATATACCAAAATGAAAATAAATCCTTCTGACGAAAAGACACATGCACTTGTATGTTCACTGCAGTACTATTCACAATAGCAAAGATATGAAATCAACTTAGGTGACCACTAATGGTGGATTAGATAAAGAAAATATGGTACATACACACCATGGAATACTATGCAGCCATTAAAAAGAACAAAATCATGTCCTTTGCGGCAACACACATGCAGCTGTAAGTCACTGTCCTTAGTGAATGCATGCAGAAACTCAAAGACAAATATTGTATGTTCTCACTGATAAGTGGGAACTAAATCTTGGGTGAACACAGACATAAAGACAGGAACAATAGACACTAGAGAATCCAAAGGGAGGGAGGGGAGAAGGGGAGCAAGGCCTGAAAAACTTCCTGTTGGTTACTATGTTCACTATATGGGTAATGCGATCAATAGAAGCTCTAATATCAGCATCACAAAATATACTTTTGTAACAAACCTGCATGTGTACTCCATGAATTTAAATGATTCAAATTAAAAAATAAGTTAATGTCCCAACCTTCAATGTGATGGTATTTGGAGGTGGGGCTTTGGAAAATAATCTGGTTTAAATGAAGTAATCTGGGTGGGGGCCCATAATAACATCAGTGTCATTACAAGAAGAGGAAGAAAGAGTAGAGTTCATTCTCTTTTTTCTCTTCCCCAGCTGCTCTCTCTCTCTCCCTCGCTCTCTCCCCTGTGAGGACACAAGGAGAAGGCTGCTGCCTGTAAGCCAGGAAGACGTTTCTCATCAGGAATTGAATCTACTGGCACTTTGGTCTTGGATGTCCTTGCCCCTAGACTGTAAGAAATAAAATCTGTTGCTTAAGCCACCCAGTCAACAGTATTTTGTTATTGCAGCCTGAATTGTCAAGACAAAAGCTATTTAAATCACACCATGCAAACAGCACTGTAGTTATTGATGTTGTCTGGCAGGTCAGATGTGATTTGGCTAGGATAAAGCTTTGGCTTAGTCTCCGCAATAAACACTGGTGCAGATTTCTTTCCATGCTGTAGTAGTATTTAGAGCTACAGGGTTGGTAGGACCAATCATTCATCACATACTCACTAAAGAAGTCCCAGATCAAAACTTAACATTGTCCAACTCTTTACATTTTCTTATGCAGCCACTTCTCTGGGGTATACAATGGCCAGAAGTATGTATGGATTTAGACAGATGCTGGTGTCTGCAAATTTATAGATCTAGTATTGCTATTTCATTTCAAATACTACCAAATTTGCTCAAACTTTCTGTCTAATTTGACCTTGAAGTACTAAATATCAATAGTACTAAATATCAAGTATTTAATTGAGTACTAATATTCAAGTATCAAGTACTATTGATATTTAGTACTCTCACAATATCTACTGTTGTTTTAATTAAGTGGGATTATAAAGATTTGAAATTACTCTTTTAACATTTCTTAAGAAATTTTAATAAGAAATGAACAGTGGACCTAATCCATTCAATTTTGGCTTTATAAATAAACGAATAGACATAATTAAATTATCATGAGATATTATCATAGATGTGTGTTGAAGGCCATGAGGGTCATGATCAACTCTGTATACCACTGGAGGCTATATTAGTAAACAGCAAACTGTTCTCATAAAAGCAGAATGTTGGCAAACTGACAAACTGCATCCGTCACCCAGAAGGAATACTGAGGGCAGTCACGAGCCAGGCACAAGTGTTTCTTTTGATTATCTACAGGGCACATTTGAAGCCTGTTAGTAATAATTTGAACCTGTGATCAATTAAGCAACTGACCAGTCATTACCTCCTCCTCCCTGCTCATTCTACTCAATAAATACAAAGGATTGTGGAAGCTCAGGCTGCTACCTTTGCTCACTAGAAGCAGGGAGCTCTTCTTCCCCGACCCCTTCCTTTCAAACAGTTTCTTTTGTCTTAAGTTTTCATTTCTACATTTGTCCTTCTTCCTTCAGTCTCATAATGACAGTCTCAAGCAGTAACAGTAGTAACTCTGATAATGATGGTCTCAAGTAGTAGCAGTAGTAACAGTCATGATGGTCTCAAGTAGTAACAGTAGTAACTGTCACAGTGACCATCTCAAGTAACTGTGGCAGTCTGACACAAATGTGTGTAAAGTTGTAGATATTAATGTTAATTTTTGAGTGCAGGCATACTTTAGAAGCAAATATACACAGCCAAATCACTGACACAACAAACAAGGATTGTTAATGCCATTCTCATGATTATTTTAGAGTTATTAAGTGTGGCCGTTAGCTGTGTCCAAAATTTAATATTGTGTTTATATTCTTCCAACTATAGATATTGTGTGTTAGCTATATTTGAGCAGAATTATTTGTGTTAAATTTTTTAAAGATAAAAATCAGTCATTATGAAATTTAAGTTTTATGCATTATAATGATATCTAGTCTATTTGAAAAACATGAACAACTATAATGACAAAATTATTTACTAAAGCACTTCTCTATATCACTTAAAAGTTCTGAAGTTTTCAGTCATTTTCTATAATGTTGTCTTTCAGGCATTAAATGATGCTATGAGATTTGGAATGTCAACATATTAACATTATAACAAAGTGTAAGTAAAAAGTTAAATTTAGAATCATTTTCTATTTCCACCTGATTTTAGAAAGTGAACAAAATGTATAGAGGTTCTGAAATGTGTGTATAATTATTTTCCATTCCAATGTTTAATTTATCCTGGACATGTTGGAATGAGAATAATCCTGAGAAGGCAGTCTTTTCACCTAATAATAAAACTCTGAAACCACTGTTATTTTGGTAAAGCCATATTTTTTCAAAATTCTCAAAACTTGGATTTTCTTCTTTTGACAATTTCTGCATTTTCCTCTCTATTTACCGAACAAGAAAACAGATTCAGAAAGTTTTAAATTAAATTAGGCCATAGTCTGTGGATTTTGAACCAAAGCAACAAGATTTTCTATACCCTGAATTATCCTATAAAGATAATTTATTCAAAATGTGCCTTATTTCCAAGCTTAGGTCTGTCATATTTATCATAGAGTTCAAACTTCTCTTATAAATTAGACAACTTCTTAAAAGGGAATCTAAATCGAGAAAGTAATTTCCATGTATTTCGAAATGACTCTCAGAAGAAGTCCGAAATTTTATAATTAGAGAATGAGATAGAATTTTTGAAAACTTAACAATTCTTATTCTTACAGAAATAGTTTTTGTTTCATTAATTTGAAATGATATTTTTGATATTAAAGGAAACAGTTTTTACTAAATTAATATTTTACAATGTTTTAAANTTAGACAGCTTCTTAAAAGGGAATCTAAATCGAGAAAGTAATTTCCATGTATTTCGAAATGACTCTCAGAAGAAGTCCGAAATTTTATAATTAGAGAATGAGATAGAATTTTGAAAACTTAACAATTCTTATTCTTACAGAAATAGTTTTGTTTCATTAATTTGAAATGATATTTTGATATTAAAGGAAACAGTTTTACTAAATTAATATTTTACAATGTTTTAAAGTGCTCCTGAAAATAGTTTTTACATTGATTTCAAGGGTTACAAGGCTACAGTTTTGATCATTTTCAGAGCCCAACCCATTTTACATTTTGTCTATACATTACAAATTTGTTATTTATTCTTCTAAGCAAGAAATATTAACTAATAGAGTAAAAAATACCATAAATGTAAACTGATATTAATGCAACTGAATGCATATACACAAATAGTTTTGAATGGAACAGCAATTACACAGAATAAATGAGGTTCTAATCAAAGGCACACTTTTTTCCTGAAAATCCCATCTAAAAAATTAACAATAAAATCAATATTATTATGTTCACCTCAGTCTACAAAAAAATCACTTCATATTTATTTGGGTTAGGGGTATTTACTAGAAATTTGTAGTTTCATAATACTAATTTTTTTCAGGACAACCAAGTTTTTTTGTAATGAAGTAAAATATCAATTATAGAGGCAACTGTGGTTATACTTCCTACAAATATTTGATTCTAATAAATAAATTTTCTTTTATTTTGTCACACAAAAAGTGTTTCATGTCTGACTTTTTATTTATTATCTTACCCAAGCATCTCATCCTTAAATACTGAATAAGGGGACATATCAATTATAACTGCATTGTCAGATATGAGCAAGCTGACGTGAATTGCGCATGAATGCTTCCGTTTAGATACACAACCAAATGTCTTATGACTATGTTTGAACCCTGTCAATAAAAATGAACTAGAATTATAAATATCCCTATTGTCATAGAATTAATATTTGCATCCCCTCAAAATGTGCATGTCAAAATTTATTCCCTTAATCCATGGTACCTGGAAGTGAGGTCTTGGGGAGGCTCTGCCCTCATAAATGAAATCAGTGGTCTTGTGAAAGAAATCCAGAGAGGTCCCTTGCCTTCGGCCATGTGAGGTCACAAGAGAAGGCACTATTTATGAATCAGGAAGCAGGCCCTCACCAGACATCAAATCTGCTGGTGCCTTAATCTCAGACTTTCTCTGCTGCGAGATCTCCGCTCACAGAAAGCTCCGCCTCCCGGGTTCCCGCCATTCTCCTGCCTCAGCCTCCCGAGTAGCTGGGACTACGGGCGCCCGCCACCACGCCTGGCTAATTTTTTGTATTTTTAGTGGAGACGGGGGTTTCACCGTGTTAGCCAGGATGGTCTCGATCTGACCTCGTGATCCGCCTGCCTCGGCTTCCAAAGCTCTGGGATTGATTACAGGCGTGAGCCACCGCGTCCAAAAAGCGCATTTCTTGTATGCATAAGCCATTCAGGTAGTAGTAGTTTCTTTCTTTCTTTTAAAATAGCAGCACAAATGGACTAAGCCAGCTACATATTGAAAAGACAGCTATTCAACTCTAAATTCTTTATCTGAAATTACATTATTTAATAAAAAAGATTGGTATTTAAGCTCCATTCACTCTTACAAATTGTGTTGAGGCCTAAATCATATAAATGCAGTAAAAACCTGTGATACCACTAATGATAATGAATAAGATGAGTTCAGATTTAAAGTAATTGCCTCCCAAATCCTGAGATCTGTAGACAGGCTAGCTGTGCAGTCATGCCTGAATCATTTAATTAAACTCACAATAATACCATCCTGTATTTTTGACAGGGTGGAGGTATTATTTTTAGACACTGATTATGTGTTATGATGTTTTAGTGTTATATATGTTGTCTGTGTGTATATATATGTGTGTATGAATGTCTGTGGTTAATATTTTCATTGTACATAAATGCTTTTATAAATGAACTGTTTTTCAAAATCTTAAACAGACATTTGACATAATCAGTGATTAAGAAGACGATTGATTAAAAAAAATTCTGGGTAGCAGGTATTTAAAGAACAATTTAAGTTACATGAGAAAGCCATTTAACTCTAATGATTTCCCCACATTTTTTTCAATTTTATGTACTTCAGCCACTTCATTCACTTTTAATGTGTCAGGTAGAGTGCCATTTATTTCCCTGATACTACTCCATCCTCTTTCACTTAACGACATCCAAGCTTCAAGTGGCCCAGAATTTACTTCATGAAACACAACGTGGTACAGAAAACGATATAATGTAGTAGTTTTACTCCCCACTTTAATGCTTAATGCTAGTTTTAGTCATTAAATTCTCTGAGGTTTGATATACACATTTGTAAAAATCTAATAATAAACCTGCCCTAATTCGTTGGATCACTGTAAATAAAAACATTAACGAGCATGCAAATGTGAGACCCAAGTTTTTGTTGGAACTATAAAACATATTCTGTCAAAGCAATTATCCAACAAAATATTTTAAAGCATGTGTCTGAGTTCAGTATACTCAGTGTCATGCCTGTAAGTGAACATGGCACATGCAGGATCTGCCTTATAAAACTTGGGAAGCCCGTGACCAATGTCATTCAGGCTCACACTTATTAATGAGTCCATAAGGAAACATAAATTGAATATGTAACATTTGGAGTAGCAGTTTGTTCTGATAAAACATGTTTCTAATACACGAATCAGCTCTTACATGATTGTTAAAAAGGAAAACTTGGTTTATTTTGAGCATTGAGTTGCTTCAGACGTAATTTGAATCTCAAGTAGTGGGCATAGAATCCTAAGTTTTAAGAAAAGGTGTGTGATGTAACTGCTGTACCGGCAGGATAGCTTTCAGCTTCACGAAGACTCCATTCACACAGAAGCACACCTTGCTCTCACCTCTGGCAGCTGACGCTTCCTGCTGTGCTCACAGCAATACATCCAGATGGCAGATGCAGTCTCTCAGAGCTCACAAGCCACCACTTTGACAATATTTTTTAAAACCCCTGAAGCAGCATCCAGTCCTACTGAGATGCCTGGCTAGATTCTTCATATTATGTGTTCATAAACCAGTAGCTGCTTTCCATAATATGCAGATATAAACTTGCATAGGTTTTGAATGGTCTGACCCAACTCTCTTTTTTTCATGGGATCAGTTATTAGAGCATGAGTGATTTTGTTTTCAGGAAAGCCTATATTATTGTATAACAGAAACTCCTAGTCTCTCAATTTGAAGTGCCACTATTAGAATATATTTCTAAGTGCAACATCTATTAATAAAATACAATTGAATTTTTTCTTGTAACAAGCACGAATCAGCTGTTGGAGTAATATAATAACTGCTATGTGTTGTCTTAGGTGCAGTTTTGTAAAAAGTGATGCTATAGATCTTTGGGTTGAATAGCTTTTCCTTTAAAAGGAAGTCTGACTTATTTAACACCTGTGGACTGTGGAAAATGGCTTAGTAGCAGTATACGGGAAAGAATCAAGTCAATGTGGGTCATTTCAAAGGTCCAAAACAAAAGGAAAAATGGAAGCAGAACCTTTTGGAATAGAGACACTGTGTGGGTTGATGTGAAACAAAACCAGTGTCCAGGAAGAGATTTTTCGGTCTTGGTAATGAGAAGATGGAAATAAGGAAGAGGTGAATAGGATCTGGTTCAGGATGCATCCCGCAGTGGTGGAGCCCTTTCATAAATCGGCCTGTTCTCCACCAAATTCTAGAGAACCAAGGTGCCCAGTGCTCAGCTGCTAGCAACTCAGTCTCCATGCCATGTGACTGCTGCTCATTTTCCTTCCTAGTGCTAAATGAATGGTTGTGCACTACTTGAGTAACAAGTTAACTGAGTTTTATGACACATAGCAATTCTATGCTGATATGTGTATCATGGATATTGAGCATGGAACCGGGTGGAACTACAGATACTAAAGAGATCTATGACATTGAATCCCAAAGGGATACTGGGGAATTCTCACCAGAGGATAAGAAAGCTAACGAGGGTATTGCTTTTGCTAAGACTCTTTCATAACGGGTGGAAGAGCAAAGTATGAAGAGTCTGGGATCTATCCCTAGGTATGTAAGTTTCAGAAAACCTATACAGAAGGTCAGCATTACCAGTGTGTTTAATAAGCACACACTGCCCGTATGTTTAATAAGTATATTTTGGGGAAGTTGAATATAATTGGAATTTGTCACACGAGTGAGTCAATCTAACTAAGCATTCCATTCAAATCACAGAAACATGAGTTTAGACATTAGGAAAGGAATTTGAATTGTAAAAATTCTATTATACACGTTATGCTCTGATATTTTGTGATGTTACGATGTTCTATCTAATTTAATTTTTAGGTTGTTCAGTGTTTTTTTTTTTTTCCTCTTTTTGACCCAAAGCACAGTTACTCAACATAGGGAACTTTTGTCCTTTTGCTGCATAATTCCTAAATATGCTTATAATATATGTATTAGGAAGAAGTATTAGGAATACTCTATTCCCCATCCCATTGTTAAAGCTTTGAAACACACACACACACATCTGGAGGTGTCCTAAGGCTGCAAAAAATTCTTATAAATGAAACTTATTAACTACTACATTACATTTGTCATTTACTTCCTCTTTCTCTGAGCTTCCTCCAGTGAAATCTGTTTCTGTTTTCTTAAGGTAGGCAATACTGATCTTGCATTGGATTCCACTATGCACTTCCTGATATCTGTATTTCACTCGGGTCTGCTACTTCCAATGAGACAAATTGCCACTGCCAATTTCACCGAATAACACTTCTTCCTACGTGACATTACCCCCTGCTCACAGGCACTGCCAACTCTCACTGGCCTTTGCCAATTCTGTGACACATCAGAAATTGCTAAAGTAACATTTTTCCTTTAGACTCTTCAACCCAAATCATAATAAGCCAAGTGCTAATAGAGTAAAATGCATCTGCCGTGGGTACAGTGGTGCACCACACAGATAACCAGCTTCAGGGCTGCAACTGTCATTTGCTGAGCTGCTAGGAAAGTTGAGTGCCTATGCCCAAAGCCACATTCCTCTCCGTAAATTGCCTTCAGCCAAAGGAACCAGCTTTGCTTGAGCCTATACTCCCTGTGGAGGGTATCATTCATCCAGCGCTTGGTTGAGGTAGGGGTAGAAACTCCTGCTCCCTTGCTTCTGTTCACAACAGCTCATACTGTTCAGAAGGAAGATTAAAATATCCCATCCTTTTCAATTTTTCAGATTTTTTTGTAGAAATGTTATTATTTCTTCCAAAAAATATTTAGTAGAATTCAATGAAGCCAACTAGACCTGAACTTTGCTTAATGGAAAGATTCTTAAATACAAATTCCAATATTTTTCTGTAACACTGTTGTTCCACTATTCACATGGGTTCAGAAACAGTGTTGCTTATGCTTCCGTATCTGACACAGTTATAGAGGAATTGTAGGGTTTTTTTTTTTTTTTTCATTTTTTATATTCATACCCTTGTCCCACTGTTATTTCTCTCATGTAATCCAAACATGTAGAATGGAATCAGAATTGGCAAGCAACTGATACATTCTATAATTAGACATATATGTTTTCTTCCAAACTAAGTTCTTTTGTTTGTTATATTTCCAGGCTAGTCTCAAAGTCCCAGGCTCAAGCAGTTCTCCCACTTCGGCCTCTCAAGTAAGATAGCTGGGATTAGATGTGTGTGCCACGACACCCAGCTGAAACTAAGTTCTGTTTACTAGGTTGATCTTGTCCATCTGTCTTTCTCTTCCTTTGTAAATGTTCTGTTTGCATCTGATTTCCTAGAAAACAGCTTGATGATATGCTTGTATGGTAATACTTGTATTGAGGATGGAGGTATTGGATGTAACAAGCGTAAGGTAGAAAAAATAAGTTGTGCATGAAGAGAGTGAATGCATAAAAACAAAGTTATACATTAATAAGCTGGCCACGATATCTCAGGAAAATAGAACTATGTTCTCAATATTTCAGGATTTCTTTAAGGAAACTGTGGAACTGTTGCATCTTAGAACAATCCATCAGTAGGAAGAAAAGGCTTTCTCTATTGGAGGGCACGTAACTCTAGCAGAGTTGAAAATGGCATTGCAATTCTAAACTTGGTTTGGGATACAGTAGGCACCCTTCAAATGATGACCTTCAAGAGTAGAGACAGTGACAGCCTGATGGAGTATTCTTCTGAAGCATTTTATTGGAATAAGGACTAGAAAAGCAAAGGCACCACCTTTAACTAACTTGATTTTTTACTTTAGAATTTTGGAAGCTACTCCAATAATTTTGAAAACATCATCTTCTGAAAGATAAAGAAGCATATTCAATGCAAGTATTTTACAATTCCAAACCTAGGGTGTCACATGGCTCATAATTCACCTGAGATTATGAAATCACTGTGATGCCCTACCTTGTAACCATATAGTTAACAGGTTTCTTTTCTTTTCTTTTTTTTTTTTTTTTTTTTTTTTTTTTTTGGTAAGGCCATGCAGTTTTTCTTAGGGGCTGCAGAAATTGTTGGGCTGCATTACTGACACCAACTCCAGCAAGAACAGGTAGTTCTCTAGTGCTAGCACTCAGGGCAGCATTCCTAAATGCTGATTCTTATCTTCCAATTCTTTTACATCAATTGTCTTAATTTGGTCAAAATTTGCCCTACAGAAAGAAGCCGTACTTCCAGAATGTATTTTTCAGACCCTCTAGGACTTCCCTGTGGTGTTCGGAGAATCTGGACTCCAAAACTGCTGGGTTCCCACAAAAACCAACATTGCCACCAGGAAGACTGAGTCAACAGGTCATGGTAAGTGATGAGCTTACAGTGGCGGGTAAAACTTCATGACCATGTGAAAGCCCAACACATGTCTGGGCCTCTTGTCAAGAACAGAGCAAATAAGTCAAGCCCAAAGTAGCAACTAGGGCCGAGGATATCTAGGAGGATAAATAAATTCAAAACTGGTGCAAGTTCACACTAGGTAGCATCTCATAAAAACTAGCTTCTGGTGGGCCTGAAATATCACCAGTTCCTCCTATTAGCCCAGATATCTGTTCCAGGAAATAGACACCACTACACTGTTAACGCTAAAGTTAGTACTTCCTGGCCAGAAAATTCCCTGAAATAAGAGCAGAAACTATGCTGTTTATATGAATTTTAAGTGAACAGAATACGTCTCAGTGTTTCTCAGTTTTGCAGAGCCTTGAAAAAACAGCATTTAGGAAGGCTGCTCTGAATGCTAGCACTAGAGAACTACCTGTTCTTGCTGGATTTGGTGTTGGTCATGGAGTCCAACAATTTCTGCAGCCCCTAAGAAAAACTGTGTGGGCTTACAAAAAAAAAGAAAGAAAGAAAAGAAACCTGTTAACTGTATGGTTACAAGGTAAGGCATCACGGTGATTTCATAATCTCAGGTGAATTATGAGCAATGTGACACCCTAGGTTTGGAACTGTAAAAGTACTTGCATTGGCCGGGCGCAGTGGCTCACGCCTATAATCCCAGCATTTTGGGAGGCGGATACGGGCGGATCACGAGGTCAGGAGATCGAGACCATCCTGGCTAACACAGTAAAACCCCATCTCTCCTAAAAATACCAAAAAAAAAAAAAAAAAAAAAAAAAAACTAGCCGGGCGTAGTAGCGGGCGCCTGTAGTCCCAGCTACTCGGGAGGCTGAGGCAGGAGAATGGCAGGAACCTGGGAGGCGGAGCTTGCAGTGAACCGAGATCACGCCACTGGACTCCAGCTGGGGAGAGTGAGCGAGACTCCGTCTCAAAAAAATAAAAATAAAATAAAATAAAGTGCTTCTATGGTTCTTTACCTTTCAGAAGATGATGTTTTCAAAATTATTGGAGCAGCTTCCAAAATTCTAAAGTAAAAAATCAAGTTAGCTAAAGGTGGTGCCTTTGCTTTTCTATTCCTTGTTCCAATAAAATGCTTCAGAATACTCCAGAAGGCTGTCACTGTCTCTACCCTTGAAGGTCATCATTTGAAGGGTGCCTACTGTATCCCAAACCAAGTTTAGAATTGCAATGCCATTTTCAACTCTGCTAGAGTTACATGCCCTCCAATAGAGAAAGCCCTCTGTAGCAGTTCCTGTGGATGCTGCCCATGCAGAAACTTCTGTCAATACTACCCTTGCGTAGAACAATGGAGTAGCTCTCTTTCTCTGAACCTAACAACATAACTTTTGAGTAAGCGTTCTCCTTAAGTTAGACATCTCTACATATTATCTAGTGGAAGACTCCAAAATTTCTCTTTACGATTTTGGAAAACCTTTCATTCCCCTCATTTATTCTAGCTACAAGGAAGAATTTCTTTTCTTTTAGAAGCTTTTATATTTAAGGATCAAAAAAACCTGAAATAGAGATAAACTTTCCTGTTCATTTTCTGAATTATCTAAGTTTGCAGAAATACTTTGAGTATTTAAGTAAGTCATTCTATCCTATAGCACCTGTATAGCTGAAGACTAATTCTTACTGATTCCAGCAGAAGTCATTATGTTAAGTTTAATTTTGCATCCATTTTAAAAGCAGAGTACACAGCTGGGAACTCTCTTAAAGGCATGTGTAAAACAAACTGTATCCTTCTCCCAACAGACTTATTGTGTCAGAACTAAGACTCATGGCCTATGGCTGCCACAGAAAGCTATGAATATGTAATATAAACTGAAACCCAAGTGTCCCCAATGATTTATTCTGTGCAACAATTCACTGGGCCTATCCAAAAATTCATTCTTAAAAAAATTAAAAGACTGAGTCATTGCTAGGTTTTCTTTACTGATACCAACTCAATATTTTCAAGTGGGGTAAAAATATAAATAGTGATTTTTTCATTCCTGACAAATGATTTAAAATGCTATGAAACTACTCCCCCTTTTCAACCTGATCTCAGAATTTTGGAAGTCTATAAAAATTATGTAGAGTACCTCCCATGATTTAACAAAGCACCCTAGATCTTCAGACCACGAAGACAAACTCTCCGACTTTTGTGTTCCCTCTCAAATTTCCAAGATAAAAGTAGCCTGTCTGTGGAACAATTTGTGTTGGAAGCTGACAGGTCCATTCATTTTTTTTTTAATCAAAACTTTTTTGCCAGACCCCAAGTGTGTGCCTCAGTGAGACATCATTAAATTCTAGCATTGAACAACCTGCTGGGCCCAGGCATTCCTTACTGCTACAACCTATGGGCAGTATCTGATTGTATTACAGACACTAGCACAAAGTGTATACCAGCAAAGAAACAGCCGCCAGATAAAAAGCATTAATTGAATTGCATTCAACCTGCCTTAATTAATCCTTTAACTGGCAGACATAGGGTTGTAAGCAGTTTTAATGTATCTATTATTGTGAACTTAAATTGATGCAGGGAAACAAAAGGAAGTAACAAACACATAGACATAATTCAATTAAAAGCCATTGAATCGTATTGTTTAGATGAACTGCTTGTCAGAAGTTGTTAATTATCTATAGCTCCAGAATACCAAATCAGGAAACATTTTCTAATTAACTATTGAGCATCATTTTGCTAGTTCTACATTGCTTTGGATTTATAAATGACTAAATTATATGTGTGTATTTTTATGTTTTCTCCCATCAATTAAATCAACGTATATAACTATCTTCGTTTTAACAATGAATCAATAGAAGAACAGGCAGAGAAAACTAACTTTTTAGGAGACCTATGGTTCTCTACTCATGATTATACTACCTATTGTATGTCATATTTTCTTTTCTACCTCATTTATTGGACAGCTCTTTTCAGCATTGACTAAAACACTTGCCCAGACCCTTTTCTACTTTAAAATACTTTATACTTAGGCTTCATCCCTGCTACATTTCTGGGGTCTGAGCAGAGCTAACATTCTCGCATGTCTTCAGAAGCTTACATCTTCAATCTTTTATCATCGAACAACTGTACAATTCACTCAGACTCCCTATATTTATGTCAGTTTAACTCATCGAAACAGCCAGTGGAATTGCTGAAAAAGTAAATATCTATCTCTATGGAGTTAGTATAGAATTCTGAAAAAAAAAAATTGTAAAGAGGAACTAAATTAATAGTACTTACTTGCAAGTGTTATTGTGAAAAGTAATGGAATTCTCCATATTACTTTTTGAGACCCATTTAAACATTAAGCACTCAATACATGCTTGCTCTTGTTACAGATGGTTTTGTTACTAGGACTTAACATGAAGCCAACCAATTCCTCGAATTTCCATTCACTTGTTAAAATTAAACATGTACAAATATATTTCAGGTTCTCCAAAAATTATGGTTTTGAATGTAAGGGAGATATACCCTATCAGGAACTAGAATTATTTATTTTTAAATATCTGTATGAGATAATAAGTATTGTTCAACTTCAAAGCCTCTTAAGTATTCTTTTTAAAAAGCAGCTCTGTCTTGTAACTATAACAGAGCATAATGGCTTTTGTTCTTCTCCATTTAAGCCACCAGGGGCACTAAATACACACGTTTGTATTAACTAATTCGTATTTACTAATCTTCACCCAGTTCTAATCCTTTTCCTCCATTCATTTTTAGGCTCATGGTGGTCAACATCCAGGAGTCATGTTTATATCAGGAGACAAATTAAAACAGTTGTGGAACAAAAAGATCTTCCCAAATCTTGTAGTTCTTAAATTCTCAGAATTGTTTGTGTTTTTTTCTTAGACTCACTTGGTTCTTTCTATCTTTATGACCCAGTGGCTAGTATTTCAACAAACATGAAAGCTGGGAGAACTAACTGATTTTGAAGAAGTAAAGGTGAAAAAATGAATAAGGTGTGTGGTTGAAAATTATATAAGATAAAAGTTACTTATATACAATTGGTGAGAATTAGGCTATTAAAGCCATTCTGGAAGGCATCTGGCTACAAAATGAAGAATTTACATATGAATGTGTTATGAGCAATGTGTTTACTTTTAGTACTTCTAGTAATCTAGGCTGTAGAAATACAGAAACAAAAACAGAGGGTTTTTTGCCCAGTAAGTGAGAATAATCTAACTCTAGTTTAAGTAAAAAGAGGGATTCACTGGTTTACCAAATTGAGAAATCAAATTTGAAGAAAGAAAAAATGATAGTTGCCTCAGACATATGAGAAACTAAGGACTAGAATGTTTTCAGTATTCTTTCTTCCTCATTCTTTCCTTATCTCTTAAACATAGAGGAAAATATAGTCATTGGTACATCCCAATCTTTTCTATTTGCAGCATGCACTACCAGAGAAAGAATGGGTAATTTAGAAGTCCTTATAATAAGTCTTAAGTATTTTGGTGAGGAGATCCAGTTGCTGTGAAAAAGATTACTAATTCTATTTATATGGGAGTAGGGATGTACAAGAGATCCTTCTAGATGAAGAAAGGAGGAGGATGGGTGGCTACCCAAGTGATACACATTTTAGCCTCAGTTTAATACTAATGAATATTTCAAACTATTTAAAATAATAAAAGGCAAATGAGTGCTTGAATATGTGAACCAACACACAAATGAAAGAGCATTTGAAGCAAAATGCTACTGTAAAAATAACCTAACCCAATCCCTCAAATAAGGTGCTATTTAGTGTCTATTGAATAAATATGTTAATGAATATTTGAATAGCTATTTGTTGATAAGCTATTTGTTGATTTGTCAAAGGATTTCCTACTTGGACCCAAAGAGGGGTATACAAAAATAATGCAAATTTGTGTGTTTTATCAATCTAATAATATCATTGTTATACAGTGGGCAAAGACAAATTCATAAAATATTTGTTCTAACTCTATTATGAAATAATCTAACATATATATGCAAATATATTAAAATTGAAAATATCCATATATACATATGCTTCTGTTAGAATAATCCTATATAAAGAATTAGAATATTTTATTGAGACATGCTATTGTAGATAAGTGGGTATACTGCTGAACCTATCTTTACAGTCATTATTAAAATAGATACATCTTGCTTTGTTTTTTGGCAATCATTTTCCCGCAAACAAGACATTTCATTAACCCACCAGTTTCCATTTTAACTCCTTGTATCTTAGTTTCAAAGTCTTTGTGTGCATCTTCTTGACACTTATAGTATGTAAGTAAAATCCCATTTTTATCCTTAAGAGTATCTGAAATTATAATGCAAAAATAAAATGCTGATGTTTTCAAAAGACAAAATTGATGAACCACTAATGAGACTGATAAAAGAATACAAAGATAAAGCACAAATAATGCAGGGTAGCACATGAAAATACATCACTGCAGTACTAAAGAGTTTTTAAAATATAATGATAATATATTATGAACAGTATTCATTTTATTTTATTTTATTTTAATTGATAAATACTTGTATATATTTATGGATACACGATGATATTATGATCCATGTGGAAATAATATGATAATGTATGTAAAATATTTTAAGAATGCAATTTTAAAGCTATCCTGAGACAAAATTGGTGATCCATATAGTAATAAGTGAAGCTAGTAAATTTGTAATTTAAAATATTTAAATTTTCCAAAGCAAAATCAAACAAAATACTGCTCTAGGATCAGATTTTATTCAACAGTAAGTTCTATCAAACATTTAAGAAAAGTAATCACAATCATGGAAAAATGCCTACAGTAAATAAAAAAAAAAGAGAGAACCTATCTTAATGAGCTCAGAATAACACTGACATCTAACTGGACAAGGACATAATCAAGAAAAATTTCATGCCAGGTTTACAAATGAACATTGAAGCAAAAGACCTAAGTAAAATATAAAAATAATTGCAACATTTTAGAAAGTCAATAAATCAAGAAAAAATGATAAATTTCTGTAATTCCAGATTGGATTAATAATTGAAAAACAATAAATATAATTTGCCATATCAATAAAATAAACAATAAAATCTTAAAATTATCTCATCTCAATTTGATGAATATACTTATAGAGACTAATCTTTATTCAAAACATTTAAATAATACATTTGTAATTTATTAAATCCATCCTAAATCTAAAAAATAAACTCTAGGCTAACTGGAAATGGAATGTAACTTCTTAGTCAAATGGTATCCTACATATCTAAAAAGCATAGATTAATGGTAATAAAATTATAAAGCTTTTTCTTTAAGATGTGGATCTCATTTGATGTCATTATTCAATGTATAAGGATTCTCTAAATGAAAACTTAAAATTATTTTAAGAACATGTATAGGAATTTTTAAAATTATGTTTATTAAAAATACCTGGACACAATCAACACAAGACATCCAATTGTATTTTCATAATATATTTCTGAAAATGTAGACATTGAGAATAGTACCACTTATGTTAAAAATATCAAATATCTTAAAACAAAAACTATAAACCTAATGAAAGAAATTATTAAACCTCAAATAAATTAAAAGAATTTATCATTTTCGCTGATTGAAATAGTCCTTATATCAAAGATACTAAACCCTTTGCCTAAGTTAATCTATAAATTTAATATAATCCAAACATAGATTTCATAGTTAAAATATGTGAATCTAAAAATTGATAGGTTAATTTTAAATAGTATGTGAATGTTCAAGAGTCCAGGAATATCATAGACAATATTGAATAGTAAACATAACAGAAAAACTTTATTGTTTATCAAAACTTATTACAAAGCTGTAGTAATTTGGGCAACATACTATTGGCTTTAGGGTAAACTAACAGTCCAATGATCAGAGTAGGAGCCCATATGCAAATTCACTCATATATGCCCAATTCACTTATGGAAATCTTTGGAGGAAGAAGCATCTTATCAATAAATAGTGTTGGGTCAGCTTGAGACTTATAAAGAAAAAAAATTAGTTTGCTCTTGCCTGTCTACCTCTTTTAATTTTGATGTTAGGGTGTTGATTTGAGATATTTGTAGCTTTCTGATATGGGCATTTAGTGCTATAAATCTCCCTCTTAACACTGTTTTAGCTGTGTACCAGAGATTCTGGTATGCTGTCTCTTTGTTCTCATTGGTTGCAAAGATCTTCTTGATTTCTGCCTTAATTTCATTATTTTCCCAGGGGTCATTCAGGAGCGGCTTATTCAATTTCCATGTAATTGTGTGGTTTTGAGTGAGTTTCTTAATCCTGAGTTCTAACTTGATTGCACTGTGGTCTGAGAAACTGTTATGATTCCAATTCTTTTGCATTTTCTGAGGAGTGTTTTACTTCCAATTATGTGGTTGATTGTAGAATAAGTTCCACGTGGCATAAAGAAGAATGTTATGTTCTGTTGATTTGGAGTAGAGAGTTCTGTAGCATCTACCAGGTCCACTTGACCCAGAGCTGAGTTCAAGTCCTCAATATCCCTGTTAATTTCCTGTTTCATTCATCTGTCTAACACTGACAAGGAGGTGTTAAAGTCTGCCACTATTATTTGTGGGAGCCTGAGTCTCTTTGTAGGTCTCTATGAACTTGTTTTATGAACTTGGGTGCTCCTGTATGGATGCATATATATTTAGGATAGTTAGTTCTTTTTGATGAATTGATCCCTTTACCATTATGTGATGTCATTCTTTGGCTTTTTAAATCTTTGTTGGTTTAAAGTCTGTTTTGTCAGAGACTAGTATTGCAACCCCTGTTTTTTTGTTTGTTTGTTTGTTTGCTTTCCATTTGCTTGGTAATTTTTCCTCCATCCCTTTAATTTGAGCTTGTGTATGTCTTTGCACATAAGATGGGTCTTCTGAATACAGTACACCAATATGTCTTGACTCCTTATCCAATTTGCCAGTCCTAGTCTTTTAATGTGGGCATTTAGCCCATTTACATTTAATGTTAGTATTGTTATGTATTAATTTGAGCCTGTCATCATGATATTTGGTTATTTTGCACACTAGTTGATGCAGTTTCTTTATAGTGTCATTGGTCTTTATATTTTGGTGTGTTTTTGCAGTGGCTGGTACCAGTTTTTCCTTTTAACATTTAGTGCTTCTTTCAGGAGCTCTTGCAGGGCAGGCCTGGTGGTAACTAAATCCCTCAGCATTTTCTTATAAAGAAAGAATTTTATTTCTCCTTCGCTTATGAAGCTTGGTTTGGCTGGATATGGAATTCTGGGTTGAAAATTCTTTTAAGAATGTTGAATGTTGGCCCCCCAATCTCTTCTGCCTTATAGAGTTTCCACTGTTAGTCTGATATGCTTCTCCTTGTAGGTGACCTGGCTTTTCTCTCTGGCTGCCCTTAACAGTTTTTCCTTCATTTCTACTTTGGAGAATATGATGATTATGTGTCTTGGGGTAGATCTTCTTGTGGAATATCTTAATGGTGTTTTCTGTGTTTCCTGAATTTGCATGTTGGCCTGTCTTGCTAGGTTGGGGAAGTTCTCCTGGACAATATCCTGAAGTGTGTTTTCCAGCTTGTTTCCATTCTCCCCGTCTTCTTCAGGTACTCCAATCAATCGTAGGTTCAGTTTCTTATGGAGTCCTATATTTCTTGGAGTCTATGTTCATTCATTTTCATTCTTTTTTCTCTCTTCTTGTCTGCATGTCTTATTTCAGTAAGGTGATCTTCAAACTCTGATATCCTTTCTTCCACTCAGTTGATTCAACTGTTGATACTTGTGTATGCTTCACAAAGTTCTTGTGCTGTGTTTTTCAGTTCCATCAGATCATTTATGTTCCTTTGTAAACTGGTTATTCTAGTAAGCAATTCCTCTAACCTTTTATCAAGGCTCTTAGCTTCTTTGCATTGGGTTAGAACATGCTCCTTTAGCTCAGGGTAGTTTTTATTACCCATCTTCTAAAGTCTACTTCTGTCAATTCATCCATCTGATCCTTCATTCAGTTTTGCACCCTTGATGGAGAAACGTTGCAATCATTTGGAGAAGAGACACTCTGGTCTGTTTGGTTTTCAGCACTGTTTGGTTGATTCTTTCTCATCTGTGCCTAGTTTCAGTCTTTGAGGCTGCTGACCCTTGGATGGGGTTTTGGGCCATACTGCCCAAAGTAATCTGTAGACTCAATGCTATTCCCATCAAACTACCATTGACATTCTTCACAGAATTAGAAAAAAAACTGTTTTAAATTTCATATGAAATGAAAGAAGACCCCGAATAGCTAAGACAATCCTAAGCAAAAAGAATAAAGCTAAAGGCATCATGCTACCTGACTTCAAATTATACTACTAGGCTACAGGAACCAAAACAGTATGGTAATGGTACTGAAACAGACATATAGACCAATGGAGCAGAACAGAGACTTCAGAAATAACACCGTGCATCTACAACCATCTAATCTTGACAAACCTGACAAAAACAAACAGTGGGAAAATGATCTTCTATTCAGTAAATGATGCTAAGAAAACTGGCTAGCCATATGCAGAAAACTGAAATTGGACCCCTTCCTTACACCCTATAAAAATTAACTCAAGATGGATTAACAACTTAAATGTAAAACTCCAAACCATAAACTTCCTAGAAGAAAACCTAGGCAATACCATTTATGACATAGATATGGGAAAAGACTTCATGACAAAAATGCCAAAAGCAATTGCAACAAAAACCAAAATTGACAAATGGGATCTAACTAAACAAAAGAGCTTCTGAACAGCAAAAGAAACTATCATCAGAGCGAACAGGCAACCTACAGAATGGGAGAAATTTTTGCAATCTACCCATTGGACAAAGGTCTAGTATCCAGAATTTACAAGGAACTTAAACATATTTACAAGAAAAAAAAACAAATAACCCCATCGAAAAGTGGGCAAAGGAGCTGGGCCCGGTGGCTCATGCCTGTAATCCTAGTACTTTGGGAGGCCGAGGTGGGTGGATCTCCTGAGATCAGGAGTTCGAGACCAGCCTGGCCAACATGTCGAAATCCCATCTCTACTAAAAATACAAAAATTAGCTGGGCGTGGTGGCGGGTGCCTAATCCTAGCTACTCAGGAGGTTGGGGCAGAAGAATTGCTTAAACCTAGGGGGCAGAGGTTGCAGTGAGCCGACATTGCGCCACTTCATTCCAGCCTGGGCAAAAGAGCAAAACTCCATCTCAAAAAAAAATAAAGTGGGCGGAGAATATGAGCAGACACTTCTCAAAAGAAGACATTTATGCGGCCAACAAACATATGAAATAAAGCTCGGCATCACTGATGACCAGAGAAATGCAAATCAAAACCACAATGAAATACCATCTCACACCAGTCAGAATGGAGATTATTAAAAAGCCAGGAAACAATAGATACTAGCGTGGCTGTGGAGAAATAGGAACAGTTTTACCTGGTTGGTGGGAATGTAAATTAGTTCAACAATTATGGAGGACAGTATGGAGACTTCCCAGGGATCTAGAATCAAATATACCATTTGACCCAGTAATCCCATTACTGGGTATATACCCAAAGGAATATAAACCATTCTACTATACAGATACACAAACACATGTTTATTACAGCACTGTTTACAATAACAAAGACTTGGAACCAACCCAAATGCCCATCAGTGATAGACTGGATTAAGAAAATGTGGTACATATACTCCATGGAATACTATGCAGTCATAAAAAGAAATGAGATCATATCCTTTGCAGGAACATGGATAAAGTTGGAAGCCATCATCCTCAGCAAACTAACACAGGAACAGAAAACCAAACACCACATGTTCTCACTCATAAGTGGGAGCTGAACATTGAGAACACATGGACACAGACAGAGGAGTGACACACCAGGGGCTGCTGGATTGTGGGAGGTGAGGGGAGGGAACATAGAGGAGGGTTCAATAGGTTCAGCAAAACACCATGACCCACACATACCTATGTAAGAAACCTGCATGTTCTGCACATGTATACCATTTTGGGGTTTTGTTTTTTAGAAGAAAAAAATTAAGCTTGATTTCTATAATATATCTAAACATCAATACAAGTATACTGTAAGAGCTAACTATGAGAGATAGGCAACAGACTTCTCTTAATAATATACAATATCTCATGAATTCATGATAGGAAATGTTTTCTGAAGCAGGACATGAAAATATCTATAAGAAGAGAGTTGGATAAATTAGACTGTCTGAAGATAGGAACTTCTGTTCAAAAATGGCATGGGGAAAAACCTGAGAAGTAAAGGTGAAACCATGAAATGATATCTGCAACCTATGTAAGTGATAAAGTGCTTGTAACTGCAACATATAAAACATTTCTACAAATTAAAACATGAGGAATTGATCTTAGGAAATAATATGCAAGAAGTTAAAATAACTATTTCAGAAAAAAGAATATCCAAATGACCAATAAATACAATATGTGCTTTGCTCCATTAGTTTTCAGTGGAAATTTATTGTAGGCTATTTATTATATAGCCTACAATAAATTTCCTATGTTTTATTTCCTATGTATTTCCTATATATTTCCTATGTATTTCCTATGTTTTATCTCTAATTTCAGCTTCTTTTTTTCTTTTTTCAGCCTTGCTTAGACAGCATCTTGCTTTAAGGGTGTGTCATGCATTTATATTTGTTCCAATGCTTCTCCAGCACCAAGAATGCCAGTAAAAGCCAACTGGGCAAGTATGCATGCCTGGAAGTAGAAGGAGTCTTGGATAATCCTCTACCAAGAGAGAACTAGAGTCAATGAACAGTAACCAATCACTTTGTTGATCCATCTTTGGGAAATGGCATTCTGTATATACTTCAGAAGGTCCTGGACAGAAGAAATCTCTAGTTGCCCACAGTGGTGACCTCTATAACATACATTTATGTTAAGTTTTCCTTTTTCTATCATTCCCCAAGGTCCTTCACTCTTGCATCCTTGGAATGCCTTCTGCACATACGTCCTTTTCTTAGGCTCTGCTTTCATGAAGAAACTGAAGCTAAGACAAGACATAAATTAAGGCCATAGTAATATTCTTCTAAGCACATGTCACGAAGAGTTCAACTAAAACCTAGAGTCAGTAAGAATGTGAGACAAAAGTCTGATACAATGCTGATGAGAATGCAAATTAATATTCTCATTTTATAAAAGAGTTTAGTATTAACTATTACAAAGATAAGCATATTCTTTTATCCCAACAAAATTTCTGGGCATATATTCTAAATGGTATGTGGAGGAATGTTCATAGTGACATTTTCAAACGCAGTAAACTGATCCAAAAATGTCTCAACCATGTAATGAAAAAATTTGATGTCCATACATTGAAATATGACTGAATATAAAAGCACTACAGTTACATGAAAAATGTATTTATAACTCTAATAGACATGTTCAACAAAATATGTCAGATATAATAGAATAACAATTTTTTTTTTTTGAGACAGAGTTTAGCTCTGTTGCCCAGGCTAGAGTGCAGTGGCACAATCTCTGCTCACTGCAAGCTCCACCTCCCGAGTTCACGCCATTCTCCTGACTCAGCCTCCTGACTAGCTGGGACTACAGGCACCTGCCACTGTGCCTAGCTAATTTTTTGTATTTTTAGTAGAGACGGGGTTTCATCGTGTTAGCCAGGATGGTCTTGATCTCCTGACCTCATGATCCACCTGCCTCAGCCTCCCAAAGTGCTGGGATTACAGGCATGAGCCACCACACCCAGCCTAGAATAACAATTTTATCATTCAAAGTAGATAACATTTTAAAACAGGTAAAACTGAATAATTTTGTTTATATGGTGAAATATGAAGACAAGCATGGGTCAACTTTTGGTTTTCAGTCCATCATATAAGGAGCCTGGAAATCATTATACTATCTTAATAAGTACAATGCTAAACAAACTGAAAAATTAACAACTTTTTTCTTAGATCCTTAAGGGAAGTGAGATCACAAAGCAAAACACTGATTCCAAAAATTGAATGATAGACAGGCAGATACACAGCAGAAACCCAGGAGCTGAAACCTCCCTGGGAATCAGTACTAGAGTAGAAAAGTCTGAAATGCAATTGATGAATTTCTGGAGGCTCAGTGTGGGCAAGTCTGAGAAGCAAAATCTTTAGGGGAACCCAGTCATGGGGGAGTCCCCACCCCTTTGTGAGTTTTACCTTCCACAACTTGATCATATTCTCACAGTGAATATTGAAGAAATCACCCACTTGATTTCAGAAAGGGGTGAAAAAAAATAACCATTTTTGAAATACACCAGAGTACTTTGTTCATAGTAAGGCATGCCCTCAGGAGAAATGATATAAAAACAGTTTAACCTGCCAGGGTTTTATCAGAGCCTAAATGACCTGGGGGAATGGAAAGACTCAGCTCTAGCTCCTTCTAGAATTCCATATGAGAGAAGAGAAATATTCAACTCCAGTAGATTCTAGCCATCCTGTCTCAAATAAGGGGAGTGGCGGTTATGATAGGCACTTGTGCAGTTCACAGCCTAGAGGCATAGACTTAGTAGAAGGCTATGACTTAATTGTAGGATTATAGAACACTTCCCCTCCCCCAACACCTTACCACAACATCACTATTTACCATTGTTCATTTTACCCAGTACATGATGACCAACTACCTAGAAAAAATTACCAGGCATAGTAAAAGACAAAACAACAACAACAACAACAATGTAAAGAGATAGAAAGGCTTTCGAACTAGACTCAGACAAGCCAGGATGCTGGAATTATCAGAGTCGACTTTTTAAACAATTATAATTCATATGATAAAAACTCTAATGGATAAAGTGGAGCACATGAGAGAACAGATGGGTAACATAACCAAAGACATAGAAATTTCAAAAAAAATTGAACTTATCTTTCTTTGCAGATGACATGATTGTGTATGTAGAAAAATTCAAATAATGGACAAAGAAATTTCTGAAACTAATAAATGATTACAGCAAGGTAGCAGAACACAAGACTATATAAAAGTCAGTCACTTTCCTAGCCCTGAGTGAAGAACAAGTAAAACTTGAAATTAAAAACAGAAAGAAATTACATTGACACCCCCCAAAATGAGATAATTAAGCATAAATCTAACAAAATAAATATAAGATCTATATGATAAAAGCTATAAAAGTGGTAAAAGAATTCAAACAAGAGCTAAATGGAGAGCTTTTCCATGATCATGGGTCTTCATAGAAAAGACTCATTATTGTCAAGATGTCAGTTCTTCTCAACTTGATCTGTAGATACAATGGAATCTCAATTAAAATCCCAGGAAGTTATTTTGTCTATACAGACAAACTGATTCTGAAGTTTATACAAAGAGGCAAAGGACCATAATCATCAACACATTATTGAAGGAGGAGAACAAAGTTGAAAGATGCATTTTATACAACTTCAAGATTTACTATAAAACAACAGTAATTAACACAGTGCGGTATTGTTGAAATAGACAAATAGATGGTTGGAACATAATGGAGAGCCCAGAAAAACACTTGTATAAGTACAGTCAACTTATCTTTGACAAAAAAGCAAAGGCAATGCAATGGACAAAAAAAAGTCTTGTCAATAATTGTTGCTAAAAAAAACCTAGACATCCATGTGCAAAAATATTAATCGAGACCCAGATCTTATATCTTTAACAAATACTGACTCAAAATAGACCATAGACTTAAATATAAAAGCGGAGGCTATCGAATTCCCAGAAGACAATACAGAAGAAAATCTAGATCAGTTGGTAATGAGTTTTTAGATACAGCAACTAAGGCACAATCCATAAATAAAATAATAAGCTGTACTTTGTAAAAATAAAAATGTCTGCTCTTCCAATGACAATGTTAAGAGAATTCACATATAAGCCACAGACTGGGAAAACATATATATTTGTGAAGGACACATCTGATGAAGGATGGGTATTCAAAATACAAAAAATATACAATTCAACAAGAAAACAATTCTATTTAAAAATGGGCCAAAGACCTGAACAGACACTTCACTAAATAAGATATACACATAGAAATTAAGCACGCCAAAAGATGTTCAGCATTATATGTCATTAGAGCATTGCAGTGTAAAACAACAGTGAGACACCACTACATGTCTATTAGAATGACCAAGATCCAAAACACTGACAACACCAAATGCTGAGGATGATGTATGACAACGGTAACTCTGATTTATTTCTGATGAGAATAGTAAATGGTCAGCCAGTTTGGAATCCAGTTTGGCAGTTTCTTACAAACGTAGCCTGAACATCCCTTCCAGTAATCACACTCTTTGGTGTTTGCACAGAGAAGCTGAAAATTTATGTCCAGCCTGAAATCTGCACACATATGATAGTTTTATTTACAATTGTTAAAATATAGTGTTAACAAAAAGTTGTCCTTTAGTAAGTGAATAAATAAACTATGACACATCCAGACAATGGACTATGATTCAGTGCTAAAAGGAAATGAACTACAGCCACTCATGGTGGCTCACACCTTTAGTCCCAGTACTTTGGGTGACTGAAGTGGGTGGATCACCTGAGGTCTGGAGTTTCAGACCAGTCTGGCCAATATGGTGAGACACTGTCTGTGCTAAAAATACAAAAATGAGTAGGGCATGTTGGTGCATTCCTGTAATGCCAGCTACTTGGGAGGTTAAGGCAAAAGAATCACTTGAATCTGGGAGGCAGAGTTTGCAGTGAGCAGAGACTGCACCACTATACTCCAGCCTGTGTGACAAAGCAAGACTCTGTCTCCAAAATAAATTTTAAAAGGGGTTGGGGGGTTAGAGGAAGTTTAAATGCATATTATTAACTGAAAGAAGTCAATCTGAATAAGCTATATACTGTGTGAGTTCAACCAGATGATATTCTGAAAAGGCAAAGCTATAGAGACAGTAAAAAGATCAGTGGCTGCCAGGAGCTAGTGAGGATAAAGAGATAAATAGGTGCAACACAGAAGATTTTTAGAACAGTGAAGCTACTCTGTATTATATCATACTATCTTCAATGACAAATACATGCTATCATACATTTGAAATTGCCTATTTACCTATTGTTTACTCATCCAGATATTTTAATGTAACATTTAGAAAGTCCAAGCTTTTCTTCACCATAAGGAATGAGAATTTTCTAACAAAGGTTGATCCTTTTTTATGACCTACGGTTATGATATGAATGATGCAAGAAAGTTAGGAGTCATTTATTAACTTACTCAGTTATTTCTATTTAATGACTTAATAAAGTTTTCCATGAGAAGTTTTCTCAAGCCAGGCATAAGGAGGAGGGAGGATTTCTTGTTATTCTCCTCTTTTCTTAGGTAGGTGATAACTTACAGCTGTTTCTCTCTCTAGGCATGGATGTAGAAGTGACCATGATTTGTCAACTATTCTCTGCTAGTGGTGGAATCTTATCAGAATCCACACCAGAATTATAAACCTAGTTTCCACGTCACTCCACAATATCTTAAGACAGGATGATTTTATGTAACTTACTTAATTTATAAAGCAACTCCAAATTTTTTAATCTAAGAAAAATGTTAATAGTACCTTATGAAAATAAGTATGTGGTAAAGCATTTCTGTCCATCAGGAACATAAAAACATACATAAGAAATCTAGAGGAAAAAAATTTAACATATGCCAAGAAATCTGGCAATATTAATATTACTTGGCCCACTAATCCCAATTCCAGAAATATCATGTATATAAATATACATACAGGAATGCTCATCACTATAATGTTTATAATGGAAAATCAATGGAAATGACAAATATCCAAATACAGTAGAATTATCATTTTCAAGATTTTAAAATTCAATGATTTTATAAAAACTATATAGTGAAAATTTATGATATATTTACATATTCCTAAAGATTATATCAAATTATAATATACAAATGATATATGAGAGAAGGCACTGAAAGAGAACTCTGCCAAAATATTAACAAGAGATATCCCTGGATTGTAGAAATAAAGGACATACTCTTTTCTTCTTTATAGAATTCTAAACAATCTACAGTGACATGCATTGTAAAAATTGCCTGTGAACGAAGTAAAACAATTTCTTGTTACTGAAGTTTATACATGCCCTTGCTTCACCACGGTGCCCCTAAAGATTTAAGAAGCATAAGTTTTCAAATCCCATAAGTAGTACCAGTATAAATTTATGCTTAATATTTCAACAGAACTTACTGTAATGTGCAAAACAATTCTGTGAAGCTGGAAGTTTTCTGGAATTTGAAATGTGTTTAACCCAAACTCTGCTTCCTCATACTTTCACATATGCATCTTCAGTAAATTTAAATCATTTTTGACCTCAATATTCAGAATCCAGGATATTGTGTAATTGAACTTACCAGCTCAGCTCTTGTTATCCCACTAGGTGTTTGTTTAATAGTGGAACATCAGAACTTTCTAGATGAAAAAGTGTGTCTCTTTGGTAATGGTGTTTAACAGAATGTTAAATACACACATCATCAGTAATTTGGGGGTATTAACTATTCTGCAAGCATACCCGGGATTTTAAGACAATGCATTAATATATGATCAAATCTCTCTGAATCTTCATTCTATTTAAAAAAAAAAGAATCTTTAAAGTGAAAAACACGATTCCATAATGGGTCTAATTATATAAGTTGTAAACTTTGTAGCCGATCTTAATGATGCAGAAAGAAATGAGGACAATATTAAACAAGTAATACTCAAATGAAAGAGATCCAACACTTACCTATGAAGGTTGGTAAACTTTAAAATACTTTGTCATTTTAACACTTAACATATATGCAAAATAGAACAAGAATAAGAACCCATATTTATGAAAGGCAAGAAGTCAGAATCAAAAACAAAACAAAAGAAATTGGCAATCTTACACTGGTACAAATGGACTGATAACAATCATGTTTTAATTCCTGTGTTTCTTATATTTGTTTCATTAAGCAAAGTAAAGCAGTTGAATGGAGGAGGATACCCTGGTTACTAGTGGCCCAGTCTTAGATACACTCCTTGTGATGTAACAACCTTGGGTGAAGCTGCCCCAACTTGTCCTAATTCAATTAGGGAAAATGCGCTAAGAGAACAGGACCTTGGTCATGACATGAGGCTGCCCTAGTACACATATTCCTTGCTTGGGTGATGTGGTTCAACATCTTTCTTTCCTGAGATAAATAACTACATTTGAGAGATTGGAGTTTTTTTTCCAAGCCATTTTTCCAAGAAGCCTCACCTAATTTGCATTTGTTCTCAGTCACATGCGTCTTGAAGAACAGTGCTGGGGCCATGAATTTACGCTTCCTGCTATGGGTTCAAGAGGCAAGGGCACAAGAGAATGAGCCGTCAGTGCTTCTCTTTTCCTGTGTTTATTCACAACACTTTAGTAAATTAGCTTAATTTCGGAGACTTGTTTTGAGTGCTTACTTCTCATGGCCTATGTTACTGAGTTATAGATAAATTGAATAAGCTATATCTATTATCTATTATTCCTCTCTCTAGATTACTCAGTGGAAACCTCAGGTACTCCTATAGACAGTGATCAAAACAACTGCAAATGAAATTAAAATTTAAATTTTTACAATGACGATGTTAGCTGAAGAAACTGAAGTTCATAATATTTGAACTAGTATTGGAACATAGATTTGAACATAAATTTTATTATGTTTAAATATTTTATTATTATTATTATTTGAACATAGATTTATTAAACATTGGGCCCACATTTCACTATATCACTAATTTTCAACAAGTCTAAGAGCTGTACAAATTGCCAAAGTAATTTGAGACAATCATAAATGAATATAAAGTTATTTATCATTCTTCCAAAGGTGCCTTTTCTATCCTCATGTACAATCTTTCATATATCGACGATGATGAATAAAGAGTTGTTCACACAAGTTTCAAATAACTAAAACTTGCATCTTGAAACAAACGCTTTAATATATTAATAATTTTCAGTTTTGATATTTGCATATGGCTCTATGTACTGATAACATATTTTATGTTTAATTAGACTGGGATGAAATGATTTTCATATTTTATAGATTTATAGATTTTCCTAAAAAATAATACTGAGTTCATCTAACTCTCCCTGATAATCAAGCATCAGGTGCTCCTCAGGTTGGTTTATTCCTTCAGGAAACTTCCCTGATTCCTATACTTTGGAAGATTCTTTTTTTTACTTTTTATAAGCTGTATCTTTTGGCTAAGTTACTCATTGAAATTCTCAATGAGCACCTTGTCTGTCTCCCCTTTCTGCTTTGTTCTTTCTAATAGACTACAGTCTGAGATCTTGTGTAATCCTTATTGTAAAATTTGATATATAATATATAATTTTAAATA
>NW_016804163.1:6222899-6230949 GCF_001698545.2 Rhinopithecus bieti
ATATTACATTATATAATTAATTCTAATATATATTTATATTTTATATACTATGGCATTATATATAATTATATAATATACAATACTTTATATAATCATATCTACAACATGATATATTAATATTGTATAATTATATAATGGAATTAATAAGTAAAATATTATATAATACATATAAAATATTTGAAGACACATATATGTATAATCTTTGTTGTAAGATAAAACATTATATGTATAAAGATCTGAGAGACTCTTCTAAGAGTTAAATGAGTGAGAGATAGAGTCATTGACTTGGCGACTTCAATTTTTGCTTGTCTGGTTATTTGGGTTGGTTATTGAGGTGGGAAGGTGATAAGAAAGGAAAATACAGTAGTTCCTCCTTATCCACGGGGAAATATGTTCAGGACCCCCAGTGAATACATGAAGTCATGGCTACTACCAAATCCTGTATATACTGTGTTTGTCCTAAACATACATACCTATGATAAAGTTTAATTTATAAATAAGGCACAGGAGACATCAACAACAACAATAATAAAATAGAACAATTATAACACTACACTGTAATAAAGGTTAGCTGAATGTGCTCTCTCTCTCTCCCAAAATATCTTGGTTTCAGACTGTGGTTGGCTGTGGGTAACAAAAACCATGGAAAGTGGAAATGGGGACAAGTAGGGGACTACTGTAATTGGCAAAAGAATAATTTGAAAAGAAATATCTCACAAGTTTTTAGAAAATCCATTAGGAATACAAAACCTTAGTATTTATACAACTTTAGAAATCTCCAGAGGCTATTTCCCATTAATGAGCAAAGTACTCTATATGAAATGAGGACATCACTAAAACCCACGGCGCTAAAGAACAAAGAAGAAAGTACGTCCTTCATCTGGTTGTCAGAGTTTGTTTCTGCAGAAGGAAAAGGGAGTGTCCTCACTCCAGAAAAGTATCTCAGACTGCCTCTGTGACTGTGTCTTCCTTTTCTCATTTTCCTCAAATGTCGAAAGCATTAACCAAATTTTTGGAATATAAAATATCACTTGAGGGCACATATAACTAGGTGTAAAAACTGTATGAATTTATCAGCCTTCCACCAAGATACCACCTACAGTCTACCCTTATGTGGTGAAAAGACACAAGAAGACTGAACCCAGAAATCCATGTTTTCTTTCCTCTTCTCTTCGATAGGTGATAGAAAGATAAACTGTCCCAGGCCTACCATCTTAAGAGATATTTCTGGCCATAGTTTTCTCCACTTAAACACTAAAATTTCATGCCAATCTCTTCAGGTCCCAAGATCATATAAATAACCAGAGGATCGTTCTTTCTCGTTTGAAATGGAAACTTTCAGAAAAATACTGGTTCCAGCCGAAAGCATGTGTTCCACGCTGTTCAATAGAATTTGGCATTAAAATGTACCGGGTACCTTGGAAGGCCGAGGTGGGGGGATCACAAGGTCAAGAGATCGAGACCATCCTGGCCAACATGGTGAAACCCTGTCTCTACTAAAAATACAAAAATTAGCTGGGCACAGTGATGCATGCCTGTAGTCCCTGCTACTCAGGAGGCTGAGGCAGGAGAATCACTTGAACCCAGGAGGCAGAGGTTGCAGTGAGCCAAGATGTGCCACTGCACTCCAGCCTGGTGACCGACTGAGACTCCGTCTCAAAAAACAACAACAACAAAAAGTACCAGGTGCCTACCCAGCTGACAATAGAATGTCATGCTGATTTTCACTCACTGCTGTTCCTTTTGTACAGCTCCCTTGAGGTTCTCACTAGAAGAGAGGTGACTAGCAGGCAGGACTTCAGGACCCATTCATTATGTAAACAAGTTCCATCAAATATGTCATAACATATTCAAACACCAACTTTGCTTAGAAAAACCTCTAAATGTGCATATGCATTGATGCACTGTATCAGCATCGGCCACTATGCTAGTTAATGATGAATATAAGTAGGTTTAGAATAAGCAATTATGAACAAAGGAATATATATATCTTCAACTTCATTTAGAGTAATCGTAACATTATATTGACCTCTGTTTTAAGGAAACGTGAACAGAACCTATGAGCTAAACCTTGAATGAGACATACTATACCTTCTAATGAAATTTGCTCAGACCTTCTTCATATTCATTTTCCTCAATATTTTATGAAAAATAACATTTTCATCAACTATTTCACAGCAAGTTGGAAGTCCTTGTGGCATACTAGTTTTTTTCAATTCAATAAAAACAATTATTAAAATACAAGCTCCCAGAAGGGAGAATATTTGTCCTCTATTTGGGTTGTATTATACTTAATATATTTTTCTTTTATAATACCAGTGATTATGAAGACAATGCTGTGTCCAAATGCAAAAGGGCATATTTCATACTGAAGTTGTTTGGAAACTCACAGTAGTGCGATTATAATAGCTGTCTTTCTGCTAGTGTGTACTTCCAATGGGAAAATTTTTTTAAAATGTGTCTGTCTTTTCCACAGTGATAGGAAAGAGTAAGTAATGTTTAGATTCCAACCAAGACTTGAAAAGAGAGGACATAAAAATTGGTGCTCACCTGTTCTTAAAGCACAGTGAACATTTGAGCACCTATGGGAAATCCACGAAGAAATTTTTCGACAAGAGAAAAATAAGCTACAGCATGGAAACATTATGCCCTCTAAAAAATCAAACACTTGTGGTCTAGCTAGAAGTGCAAGTGGAGGTGAGGAGAAGGTATCAATCACAAACACGAAGCCAGGTGTTCTCTTTTCCAAGCAGTTGCTGCAAAGGCAGTCACGGTTTACAAAAGCAAATTTCTCAGTGATCAAAGGCCTGAGTTCAGCCATGGCCAAGTAAGCATTCGACTTAATTTGAATCATTGTATGAATAGGACCATAGAGACAGTACCTTCTCCAATCCAAAGGGTTGCAGGAAGAAAGAAATCTGAGAAGCCAGAAGAGAACTGATTGTGGGGATTAGCTCATCCCTGGACTACTACAAACTGGTGTGAAGACTTCACTCAAGTCATTTCAATTTTCTGCCTCTCAGCTGCCTAATATACAAAATTAAAGGATGACATAAATAATTTCAGTTTTTGGATTTTATGATTCTAAGCAACATAATGTGAATAAATATCAGAATTTTTAATACCTAAGAAATGATATCCCTTCATCTTATGTCCATGTAATAAATAACGTTATTGATGTACTTGAAGAACTTGTGCAAATACATAATGGTGAGAAATGAGATGGCTCCCAAATCCAAGTATAGCTTTGAAGAACACTATAAATATGTTCACTGAGAGAACCAAAATTACAAAAAGGAAACATATAAGTGGATAAACTAAATAAAAATAAGCCATAGTGCCAAGTCTCCATGGAAACTCTGGGAGAATAAGCATGTATGCCATAAACATCATACTGAGAAAAAAAAAACATATATTATCAGCATATGCCTTGCTAGAATATAAAAGAATTTTAAAGATACTAGTTCCTATATGCTACCTAATACTACTCTCTAAAAATGATCATTCCTTCAGCCTTATTTGATGACATTTTCCTTTGTTTTATTGAGATTCTGTGGATTCCCGAGCATCAAACAGTCCTAAATATTGAAGGACATTAGATGGCATGTAGTCCACACCACCTGCTCCTTAGCATCCCTACCAAGAGGCCAGGCCATTTTATGCTCCCCTTTTTAATTCTGGAGGTCATGCATGACAGTCATGCATGTTAGAAGTGGTAAGTAGTGGCTTACTTAACATAAGAAGCAATGCTCAAGATAAAGAGATTGGATATTGGCCAAACTTCCCAGTCTCATATTTGTAATGGGACTTTTATGAGCATGCAATAGGGAAATTCCCTAAGAGACAAAAAAAAAAAAAAAAAAAAAAAAAAAAAAAAAAAAAGGCATTTAACCCAGGCACCTTTCCCAAAAAGGAAATCTTCAGAAGATCATTTCACATTTATGAAACTTCCATCTCCCAGTGGACATCTATCTGAAGGAGACTATTACATCCTCTACAGGTTAGTGAGGAACCAGCTATACCATTGCATGCTAAAGCCAATTGCTTTTAAATGATTTTAAAATGAGAAGAAACAGTTTAATCCTGAACTAGATTAAAGTTAACAGAATAGATGAAAGACCCATGCTCACCAATTTAACTTCTCATCAGATAGGAAAAAAGAGATTAAACACTCTAATGAAAGACATGTTGTAGACACAAACACTAAGCGACCTATTTATCTTGATCCTCAAGCAATGCTCTCTACCAGATTAAAATGTGAGTTGTTTTCCATGATGTCCTAAATCAATGTTCAGGGACTATAGTAGTTATTTATAAAAGAGCATAATAATTTGCCCTGATTATCCTTCAGAGATTATTTTCCATATCTATTTAGTTTTATAGTATCAAGTTCTAGGTATTTTTCTTTGTGTTTTATCTTTTGACTCTTCTTTCTTTTATTCTTTAAATGAATAATCATGAAACAGTAATAGTGTGCTATCCTAGTACTAAATAGTAGATATGTCAACTAAAATAAGACGGTCCTTGCCACAGTTGGTTTTAGCAGTGGCAGAGAAAGATTAACATGTAAATAAAACATTTCATATATTGTTAAAGGTGCTATGATAAAAGTTGTAAAATTAAGGGATGCAAAGGAATGCCTAGGCATTGCTGCCAGTGGGAGGAGTGGAGGTCAGAAAACCATCAGGGGTAGTTACTGTGGAGGTGCAAATTGAAAGACAAGTTAGATCATGGAGGCGGAAGTAAGCACTCCAGGAGGGGGATATATTAGTTCATGTAACATTAACCACACTAAAAAGGTCTTTGATTACAATGCTTAATAACTGAAATAAGCCTTTTTTTGTTTTCCTCTGGTCCCTGAATTGTTTGCTGCTTTTTCTCCCCTCCTTTTGAAACCCAAGTACATATACATTAGCTAGCTTGATACTACACCACAGCTCACCAACACTACTGTTCTTCTCAATTTGAAAAACTTATATCAGTTTTCCTTTAAGTTCTTGGCTCCTTTCATCTGTTACATACAAGTCGCTATTAATCTCATCACACAGATTTTGCAGTTCAGTAATTTGCACCTGGTACGTTTTTTAGTTTTCATAAAGTATAATTTAAGTACAATCAATTATCAAATTTTATTAGTATGTACAGTATGCTATAAAAAGCTATCACCAAAATTAAGATAGCCAGCATTTCTATCACCATTCAGAGCTTCCTTTTATCACTCCTTCCATTAATATCCCCAGGCAATCACTAATATACTTTGTGTCACTACAGATTCATTTGCACTTTCAGGAATTATGTGCAAGCAGAATCTCATGCTATTTAGTCAGATTTTTTTCCTGGGTTCTTTCAATCAGTATAACCATATTAAGGTGCATACATGTTTATAGACAATATGTTTCTTTTTTGCTACAGATATGCCACAATTTGTTTATCCATGCATCTGATAGACACTTCTATTGTTTCCAGTTTGAAGCTATTAGAAATAAAAAATGTCTGAATTTGGATGTACACATCTTTGTATGCATCTTTTCATTTCTCTTGGGTAAATGCCAAAGTGTCTTGATATGTGTTTGTTTAACTTTGTAAGAAAATGGAAAGTGTTTGCCAACATGCCTGTAATATTTATATTCCCACAATCATTGCATAGGAGTTCAAGTTGGTGCACCTACTTGACCATGAAAGTTATGGGAAGGATTTTTAAAATTAACTTTATGTAGTGCTTTAGTCACTCTTGTGTAGGTATATAGTGCTATGTCATTCAATTTTAATTTGTAATTTTCTTATAAAACATATTATAATTTTCATGTATTTATTGGTAATTTGTATATCGTTTTGTGAATCACCTTTTCCTTTCTTAAAATCATGGTTTGGCATCATATTATTGAATTATAAGTGATCTTCATATATTCTGAATGTATGTTCTTGGTATGATGTATATCTTATAAATATTTTCTCTCTCAATCTATGGGTTGCCTTTTCATTTTCATAATAATATCTTTCAAATAGAACATTTTATTTTGATGAAGTCAAATTATATATATAATAAAATATATGTCATATACACATATAAAAATTTTATTTGTCACTTAAATGGTTCGTGTTATTTCTTTTCTATATGAGAAAACACTGCCTACCCAAAATTTTTAAAGATTTTATTCTAAGAATGTTATGAGTTAATAATGCATTCAGATCTATAATCCACTTTGAGTTGACACTTTATGTATTGTGTGAATTAATGGTCATTTAAAAAAATTAACATCCAGTTGATCCAGCACAACTTATTGAAAATAATATCCTTTTTCATTGAAGAATCTTGACCTTTTATCAACAGTCAATTGACTAGACTTCTGGACTCACTTTAAAAATGTGCAGAACAACAAAGAATATTATTCCCATCCTTCATAGAAGAAACTACAAATTAACATCTTTCCTAAAACCATCAGACGGGTTGGTGAGGAGGGAATTGGTTGATTACAAAGGAACTACACAGAAGTATTTTTAGGGTTATAGAACTGTTCTGTATGCTGCTGAAGTACTGGGAACATGACTCTTTTCATTTGTCAAAATCTATACAGAATGAACTTCATTATATGCAGAATTTTTGAAAATCACCCAAAATTTTAAGGGATTCCAGGATGGGGTACAGACAGTGACATAGAAATCTCAATGTATTACAAATGCATGGCATGCCATCAGTGAAGGGACTGGAGGATAAAAGGGAACTGACCAAAGTAACTGGAAAACAATGTTTTTGCTGAATACTGTAAGACTAGAGACAAAAAGAACTATACGTGAACATTGTACTCTAGTCAGTAAACTGGTTTCTCACAACCATATGGGTTGAGCAGTTATAAAACAATTTAATATGTATTATGGGTTTAAACATGTAAGTAATAAATTATAGATGAGAGCCACATTTCTCACTGTCAGATAAAAATGTTAAAATAAGCAAGGGAGGAGGCCTAGAATGAGCCCTGATATGCTAGATTAGCATCAGAGCCATCAGTATGCACTGTATCAATATGCACACACACACGATTCGACACATGCATACTCATGGCTGTATGTGTGTATGTGTGTGTGTGTGCATATTGATAAAGACTAATTTTAGAGGTGTGCATTTCCATGCCTTCCTACACATACATATACACTCCCTAGCTCTGTCCACTGAGAGATCCTAGAAATTAATAATGACACCGCAGTAGCAATATGCACATTCAGCACTCAGCAGTTGTTTTCCAGAGACCATTCTCCAACAAGTGTAAGCAAGGGATTTTAGAAAATGGCTGAGTCTAACATGGGGCAGAAAAAGTACAAGATGAGCTGGGAGACCCTGTAGTGTTAGGAAGAAATATTAAACAAAAGGAAGGAAGGAAGGAAGGAAGGAAGGAAGGAAGGAAGGAAGGAAGGAAGGAAGGAAGGGTGGGTTGGTAGGAAGGAAGGAATTGTTGGTAGGAAGGAAGGAAGGAAGGTGGGTTGGAAGGAAGGAAGGGAGGGAGGGCAGAAAGTAAAAGAAAAGAAAAGGTAGCGGTTCATCAGACACCGGAGCCAACTAAAAGAATTCTCAATGTCCGCAGATGGAAAAAATTGAACAGAAAAATCAATACTGATATTATTGAATTATAACCCAAAATACAAAATGAGTATACAGGAGTCAATATTAATATAAATAAATAATTCAATAAACAAGGAAGACAGAACTAATTTTTATGAAAGAATTCCAAGTAATATGTGTAGACACTCCCTCTTCTAGGAAGTAGGGCTTAATTCTCCTCCCATTGAGTGTGGACTGGAATTCACAACTCATTTGTAAAATGTAGAGCAACATAAGAGAAAAATAGAAACTTTACAGAGAAGGAACCTGATAGACACCAAGTAAACCAAATAATCAATGATCGCCAGTCAAGTCGTGTGAATATTATGTAACTGCTAATATCATGCAATGAGAAATTGTTTCAGTTAGGACTCTCCAAAGCAACGGAAATAATAGATCGTAGATGATAAATGGATGGATGGATAGATGATGGGGGGGGGGGGGAGAGAAAGAGAG